>NW_028259151.1:0-303030 GCF_977971745.1 Zootermopsis nevadensis | reverse complement strand
ATTTGACGGTCATATTATATACTCAGTGCCTAATTTGTGTTGGGATAGATTAAGTTACTTTGGGTTAGTTTAGGTTGGCTTAGGTTAGGTTGGTTTAAGTTAGGTAAGGTTGGATTAGGTTAGGTTAGGTTGGGTTAAGTTAGTTTAGGTTAGGTTAGGTTATGTTAGGCTGGGTTAGGTTCGGTTTGGGTATGTTAGGTTGGTCTAGGTTAGGTTATTTTAGGTTGAGTCAAGCTAGGTTATGGTGCTTTGGGTTAAGTAAGGTTAGTTTAGGTTAGGTTATTTTAGGGCAGGTCAGATCAGTATGTGTTGGATTAGGTTAGATTACGTGATACCCGTGCCGCTGAAATTTCGAAATTATGTTTTGTATATCAACCTTTTTGTGCCTACGGGCACATTTGAGAGTTTATGAGATCGTGGCGGGCACCAACCAATTAACAAAGCCAAATTTTCTTTTCTCTGGACATATAAGATATGGACACCAAATAATACACAAAACAACACGACGTTTAATGATACAAGAAACCATGCAATCAAAAATATGTACTTTTTTAAGTACAAATATTATTACTCAAGTGGGAAGTTAGTGTGATGTTTGGCATTGCATTTCATCAGACATTTTTTTTCAAATTTGGGAGTGTAGGATGATATTGCTGCTCGCAAACAATCGTCAAGATGGGCATTAGTAAGTCGAGATCTGTGCTTTGATTTTATAATGTTCATAGTTGAAGGGCCTTCATTATTCAGTATAATCTCTTTCCATATCAACGTGGGCACCCAAAACAAGCCATGGCACCCACAGGCACCGCGTTGGAGACCACTGGTCTAACTTATTAAATCCCTCTTTGACATCTCTTTCTGATCTTCCTATAATATCTAAATCATCAGCATAAGCCAAGACCTGCACTGATTTATAGTATATTATACCTCATTTTTCTATACCTGAATCTCTGATCACCTTCTCCTATGCAATGTTAAACAGGAGACATGCCAATGCTTCCCATTGTCATAATCCCCTCTTGTGTGAGAAGTGGTTCTGAGAGCTGACCATGTAGTGTGATTCTACATGACCCATCCATCCCCTTATCCTTGATTTAATTACCCTATTAATATCCTATGAATAGTATGCATAATAATGTTTCATTATGTAATTTCCTTTATGTTGTCACTTCTATCTCTTTGATTCAAACACCATCAGTCCTTCATCTTCCCTTAGAGTAAACGTCTATGTCTCAACTGCATGTGAAACAATAGCGTTTACAAATACTGGCCACCAATTACCTTGTTTGTGGCAAGTGGATGATTCTATTTCTGGAGCCCTGGTTATACTAATACTAGGACATTGCATATTGGATATAAATACCCTTGTTATGTTCAGATTATGTGCATTTTATTAGACTATAACAGTATTTTGCATGTATCTCCAAAAAACAGATAATCATTGCACTCACCTTTGACTAATTTATATGAAATGTGCAGGGAATTTTTATAAAGGCATTTAGTACCTTTATGCACCAACAACTGACACTGTAGACCAATAATCCTTCAACTGTTCTTTATTTACTTTCCTCGTGAGTACAATTTTTCTTCAGAAACTTTCTGTTATGCTGTGTTATACGATTTTAACCTATAACAGAATGTGTTGTTAAATTTAATTTTTGATGATGTAGGTAATACCAGTTTCTTTCTTCACAAAATGTTTGTTTTACTTCATACTGAAATTGAAGGGTATTTATAAGCAAGGGCTTTTATAGATAAAATGTTAGCATTAAATGCTGTGCCAAATTGATACACAATTTCTATATTTAGAACAGATTGACAGGCTGGATAGGTTTAATATGTATTTCCATTGCATAAATATGATTTTGCAGTATAACATTTAATTTTACTAGCTACTACAAGACCAACACAAAAGTACACTGCAGGCAAAAGTGAAAATTAAAGTTTGAACATAAAATTAAAAGAAAATAAGCCCAAAACTGAAATGAAAACATAATTATTGAGATGTTTAGATCGAGAACAGATGCAAAATATGTTTTAAAAGACACACACACATAATTCTTCAAGGTCAATCTGTAATCACATCTCAAGTTATTTTCTTTCACCTGTTGTTGGAATCATTGATTATTCTTCCAAGGTTTTGTACTTACTGGACAGTGTGTCACTGAGGTCTGTATTCTTGCAAGTATTGTCATTTTTATGCAAAATATCTTTCATCCCAGTGCTTAATGTAAGGTGACATAAATAAGGAAGATAGCCATTGTGGTTACTTCATATAGAAATTTATATTATAATTTTTCTTTGTGTTTAGCTGTAAATTTGGTTTCAAAGTACTTACCCTTTTTTTGTCTGAACTCTTATTATTGAGGAATAATATTAATGCAAATGAAGAATTATAAATAATGCGGAAAAAAGCCATCCTTTTCCATTACTTAGGTGACACACATGAAAACCATGAAAGGCTTCAGGCAGAATATTTGACCTTTGAGCCAAGATTCAAATCAGGATTTTCCAGATACAAATCATTTGTGCTAATCAGTACATTACAGAAATTAATATACCATCATCTGCAAATTACATGTTATTAGTAGTTTCAGTTTTAGTTGTTCTTTCTGTCCACCACCTATTTTTCTCTGGCTGTGTGACAGACTATTCAAATATACATAATGGTATTCCTGTAAATTGGTATGCCATGCAAAATTATTTTCATTCAATCTAAAAAGATTTACTCATTTCAAAATATGTATTTTTAATATATACTGAGGAGTTGCAGTTCATGACACCAAGTGATAAGACACTAGTCATTCATGATGAAACAAAAATAGTATTAATAATTTTAAATGTTTTTGGTTTGTTTTAATCAAACAGAGATTGACTGAAGTTCTAACATTTGTAATTCAGATGTCACTATGTTGAATAATAATGTTTACTTAAACCAATTTTTCATATAAGTAGAAATCTTGTAATAATTTACATAAATTATTGATTTGTGCATGAATTTTTATAGATACTGAAAATATGTATGAATGCGTCTACATTACATTTAATGTTACTAAATTCAAAGCAGGATGAATGCTGCTATAAATCAATCTAATATACATTCTCCTTGCTTGAATGTTTTCTTATTCATAAAGAACCTTATCATCTTGGTCTCAGTTTTTATCTCCTTTTAAGTAAATTATCACTTCTATGACAAAATTTAATGGTAATTATTGCAGAAATGTATTATGTAATTCTAGAACAACCTGAAGTAAACCCATGCAATCCTTCACCTTGTGGAGCCAACACACATTGTCGAGCTTCTGGTGGCAATGCATTCTGTGAATGCTTACCTGGATTCAACGGGAATCCTAATGGCAGTGGTTGTCGCCCAGAGTGTGTGATCAGTTCAGAATGCCCCCATGACAAGGCTTGTGTGAGAACCAGGTGCATTGACCCATGTCCAGGAGTGTGTGGCTACGGTGCTCGGTGTCAGGTCATTAACCACAGCCCCATTTGTAGTTGTCCAACACCTACAATGGGAGATCCATTTGTGGAATGCAAAGAACAACCACGTAAGTTCACATTGTTTACACAACACATTTTTATATATAATTAAATAAAATAAGGAGCATGCAGTTATTCCCAATGGTATGCAGAAGTTTACATCTATGAATTATCTCTATGAATTATCTCTATGACCTATCTAATTATATTTATTTATAAGTCTGTTTCCATATTTCTTATCTAAAATATGTCATGGTTCTTTGAAATGTGAGATTGTATAACAGTACATAAAAAGTTTATATTACTGACTGCTCATAATTCTTCCAAATTCTTTAACCTTTATTGTATGTGGCTGCCAGCTGGACTAAAAACTCCAATGTTAACCATTCATCAATATGCTAGTGTGACATACAACTAGCTGAATCATGCATTCACTATGTTGCACAGACTTTGAGATTAGCAAAGTTATGAAACCAGTGTTTACTGTTGATATTATATTTATCAAGATGTGTGAGTGAAAGTGATTTCCTCTGCATGGAAGGCCATGTGCAAATGGCAGGGTTTAATTAGTTTTATTCATTAAAGGGTTTTTTTCTAGAAATCTTTAATTGTGACTAAGCACTCACCCTCTTCATTCTGGATAGTTCCTTAATATTAGAATAAAGTAAATTCATTTAATTATAATGTAATTAGTTTTCTTTGTTTTCTCACATAAGTGTCTTATTCTATTTCTAAATTAAATAAATAAATTAAAGTTTTCTTTGTGTAGTGATTATCTTCATCATGTCATCATGTAACTTTCATGGAGTTGGACCATTTGTTGGCCTGTTCCTGCTTCACTTTTCCAAAAGCCTCTTCAGAGGTCTTTCCCTACTTCTTCTTCCTTTTGGTACATAATTTCTTCAAATTTTGGGTAGCCTGCTTCTTGCCATTCTGTCTACATGTTCAAACCATTTTGTTTTATTATTTTCTATTTTTTCTAATACTGGAACTATTTTAAACTAGTCTACAATTTCTGTATTAGTTTTGTAATCCATCCAATTGTAACCTGCTGTCTACCTCGTGTATTTCATTTTTGCTGCTCTTATTCTTGATGCATCTGCTGCTCTCATTGTCCAATTTTCACTACCATATAAAAGAGTAGGGGGAGCTAGTGTGTCATATAAGATTATCTTCATAGATGTGAATATTATAAATTATAAGATAGAACACTGAATACTTTAATACATCCTTTTCATTTGAGGCAACTGAATGTTATACCATTTGGTTAAAATTCAACATTTGTCAGTCACAGATCTACACTGGTGTTTTATTGTATTATACTAATGTGCTGTGTTCTGGCTTTGTGACAGACTGTAATCTGCAATCATACTTCCTCTTAGCAATTAAACATTTTAATGATGATGAAAGATTCTCAGGTTATGAGCCACGTCATGTGGTTTGTAACCCGAGAGTCTTTCATCAACTTCATTCACCGCAAAAGCTTCACTTTCAGACAGTTTAATGGTTACTGTTAAAGGCAAACTTCTAACATTGAGCTCCCATAAAGGACAGTTGCTTGTAATTTAAATGAAGAGGCCATTGAACTCTCATGCCCACTTGTGTGTTGTGGCCTGGACAAGTGCCTTACACACCTTGGCCCAATTTTGACTGATAATGGAATATGAATTTTCTTATCCAGCACCTCCTGCAGATCCATGCAACCCATCACCATGCAATGTGAATGGTCAGTGTCGTGTTGTCAGTGGAGCTGCTGCCTGCATATATCCTGAGTGTATCATCAACCAAGATTGTCCTCGAGATAAGGCTTGCTTTGCCCAAAAGTGTGGTGATCCTTGTGTGGATGCCTGTGGTATTAATGCTGTATGTCAAGTTGTGAATCATAACCCAGTATGTTCATGTCCAGAGGCATATGCAGGATCACCTCGTATTTCATGCCAGCTCCAACCTGCACAGAAACGTAAGTGTCTTTATATATATTATTCACTCAAGTTTTGGATTATAACCAGTCCCCTCAAATATACATAAATATTTATGTATTTTGACAGACTAATGCATTAGCCATTAATATGATATAAATGAGCATGGTTCATGAATAATCCTGCCACATGTAGTGGCATGAATGAATTAAGTTTGAAAAATGTTTGTGTGGCCTTTGTTAGTCTTGCATATTCTTGATGCTACATGAGAAAAACCTTAATCAGTCTACTGGTAACAGTAACCAGCAAGGATAACGTACTTTTCATGCCTGCACCTTACATGCTGTTATTCATAGTCAATGGCATATGAATGAAAATGAATAGAAATACTAAATTAAACAATGCTGACTTAATTTAAAAATCGCATACCTGTATTACTAAATTTTGCAGTAGACACTACTAATATTTTGTAACCTGTGTATATTATGAATATTTTGTGAAGTGAGAGAGACCAATAAGATTAATAAAATGTACTCCCTACACTCCAATAGTTGTTTGAAAGCCACCAACTCTACGCCTTTAAATGTCTCCTTGCCTTGAACACAGAACTGTCTGATGGTCTAAACATAATTCATAGGCATTTTATACCTTCGTCCCATGCCATAGCCGTGCAGTCTGAGACATAATGCTGCGAAAAGGTGATACAGAATGCGCTCTGGTTCGAGTCTCGGGGACAGAAATTTCTCATGAGATTTTCGACCGGTGTATGGGACCGGTGCCAACCCAGCATCATGAGGAAATTGGGGAGCTACAATGAGTAGTGTAATCCAGTCATGAAAACTAGCAATGGCTGGGGGTTCATCATGCTGACCATACGTCACCCTATATCTGGTTGGATGATCGTTCACCTCTGCTTAGGCATGTGAACATGAGGCCAGCAGTCAGCTAGTCAGCTTAGGCTCTCAGAGGGCTGTTGTGCCTCGGATTATTATTATTTATTTTATACCTTCAGGTCATTCTGCTGGCTGTATGCATAAAGCAGAAAGAGACATTCACGCATTATCCAGAACACACGGTTTTTCAGAAATGGGTCTTATGAACAGTTGAGTAGGATATGTGTTTATTTTATTAAATGTGTGGGTTTTTAAATTTTGACTTGACTCTTTTTTAGCTCAGTTTTTATATTACTACAAAGCTGTTTGCACTTGGTAAGACACTTGAGGCTGTTTGTAAACTCCTGCCAGAGTGGGTTCTTTTCTGCACAGGCTACCTAAGTGCAATTACAGTCCTCTGATCTCATTAACTCAATCATCTTACAGCTGTGCATGACCTATCATACACTCTGTAAATGGGGTTTTAGTAAAATCCTAGCTTGGATATTGGGCCACGTAGGTATTGGTGACAAGAAAGCAGATACCACAGCCAGGGACACCAAAACTCAAAATACCCTGCTACATGGTGTTCTCAGTCTGGATTTTAAGACCTCCCTCCATCAGTCTATTTTGGCTGAATGGCAAAGAGACTGGGACCAACCCAGGGCAAGAAGTTGCAAGACATGAAACCAGTGACACTCACATGGAGGTCTTCTTGCCATGGTGAGGTTATGGGTACTTACTTGTTTGTTGGCCATATCCATGTCAAATGCAGCCAGCTTCTTTTATGAACCCACCCACAGTGTGTGCTCCCTCTAATGTGCAGCTTGTTGTTCAATATATCATAATTGCTGCCCAGGGTTAACTGTCAGCTGTAAGAGGTTTTGCCTAACATACACAATCTGTGATATATTAGGTGAGGACCCTGATATTTTAATCCAAATTTTAGCCTATATATGAACCATTGACATCTTAAAAAGTGTGTAACTCTTTTATACAAGCCATTTTCTTAGGTGTGAATAGCCACAGGAGCTGATGAGCCTGTACCCTACTACTACTACTGCTGCTGCTCCCTTCATAGCTTAAAATGCTACAGTCAGGAGAAAACTTTACTTCAGATAGTCAAATAAAGACTTTCCCATGAGATGTAGTATTATCTTTTCAAATTATCTCTTCGTTTACCTAGTAATACAAGTGGATTATTATTAGCAGCACATACGGCTGACAACACTAGACATCAATTGGCATTCAATGGGTATCCTTCATCCTTCATTGATTCCATCATTAACAGACCTCTGGCAAAAAGTCAGCCAGATACAGATACAACTCCACTGGGCAAAGTGGTCATTCCATATGTAAAGGGAGTGTCCAAAAAGTTGAGACATATTGGGAATAAATATAAAATTAGGACAGCTACACTCTGAGACACACTGTTGTGGAAACCAGACCTGAAAGAGAACTTCTAAATACCAGATGCTGTGGTTATAGTTACCATGCACCAGACATTACTTTGAAGAAACTGGCAGACCACTGAGAGTATGCATTACAGAACACCAACATAATCTCAAGCAGGGTTTAGTAGAAAAATCCAAGCTAGCACAACATGCCTATGAAGGAGCACACTGGATTAATCTGAAAGAAGGCAGGATTCTAAAAATTGAGTCCAGTTACAATTAGAGAAAATACAAAGTGTTGGTCCATATGACATGTGAAGCTGAACCAATAAGTCAACCGAGCCTGGAAATGAATCCCCCTCATCAATAAGGAGATCAACAAGTCACGGGGAAATGAGGCCAAACTTGGTGCCCCAGTTTTAGGGTGATTTCAGAATATTCTGTCACCAGTAATCATTACACATTTTACCAAGGGATGACATCACATTAAGGGCAGCTTGGATATTCAGCCGTAATTGCATCTGGAATTTTGGCAGCTTAGGGGTTTTTGTGGTTTGGTATGGTGGATTTTAATTAGACTAACAGGGCATCTTTGTTTTATGCTCCTACATATCTTTTGTAATTTTTATTCAGGTTTTATATTTTGACATTTCACGCAGATAAAATGCAACCTGAGGAGTGTATATACCTGGCTCAGACTTCTGTATGTGTCCAGTGATGGAGGCTAGCTACTTCTAAGGGACCCCACAGAGTTGGAACCCCTTGTCCCTTTACTTTACCTGATGACAAAGACAGATCTGGTTCCCGAAATGTCATGTTATGAAAAACAACAGATGATGGCTAATGTCCAAAATGTTAGCTAAATCTAATGGTTATGATGTTATGTGATATTATTAACCTCATCAGTACAGTAGCAAAATAACAACTTACAAATGCTTTTTCAGCTCCAAAGCCTGAATGCACAGACAACTCAGAATGTACAAATGACAAGGCATGCATTAATGAGGTATGTCGAGATCCATGCGCTGAGATTCCCAACACTTGTGGCATAAATGCCTTGTGCCATGTACAACTTCATCGTCCTCTGTGTATTTGTAGAGATGGCTTCACAGGCAGTGCCCAAGGCCAGTGCTATGAGAGTAAGTACAGTAACAAATTGTCCCTTTCACTTAATTTTTAATAGTCTTATTACAGTGAACTCTGAATGGTATTTCTAAGTTGAATCCTTAAGTAACATTTTGTTACACTGCATATCATTGTAAATATTTAACAAACAAGTCTTGAAAATTATATTGTCACACACAAGCATATATCTATTCTTGCTATTGCAGAATCATGTTAGTAATAATCATATTACCCAAATGTTAGAATTTAAAAGGAACAGTACATAGTTTCAGTTATCCATATTTTGAAACTCGGTCTGTTTTAAATCGGCATTTCTGTAATGTTTATCCACACAGAACAGAAAGCTTCAGGTAGGGCGAGAGTTTAGTTTCCACATAATATGACAATACATTAATGTTCTTTAATCAATTAAGTTAAAAAAATCACTGTATTAGTATTTTGGAGGTAGAATAGCTATGGCCTGTGTCAGTGAACTAATAATATTCCATACTCTGTTTTACAGTTGGATGTCGATCTGACTCGGATTGCCCACCAACTCAGGCCTGTGTGAATCGCCAATGTGAAGATCCATGCTCTTACACACAGTGTGGAGTGAATGCAGTATGTAGATCTGACAGTAATCATCATGCTCGCTGCTATTGTCCAGATAATTATCGTGGAGATCCTCTTGTACATTGCAGTAGACCTGAATGTACCCATGATGAAGAATGCCCATATAACCTAGCATGTCAGAGTGAGCTCTGTGAGAATCCATGCAACTGTGGACCAGGAGCATTATGCACTGTGACCAACCACCACCCAGCATGTCAGTGTCCACCTGGTTACGTTGGCAATCCTCATGTTACCTGCACAATAGGTGAGATAATCCTGTCAAGTACTTAAGCAAAGCTTCATGCCATTCTTGAGTAACACTGAATTTTTATTACTGCAAAACATGTGGGACTCTAAGATATTATTTGGGAAATCTTTGTTTATGTCTATATTTCATAAGTACCATATTTTGTCACATTTTTATAGTGAAATAAGAGAAAATAAATTCTCATAGAATGAGTATGACCTATTACAAAAGCTTTCATAAAATTAGGGCTACTTTATCACTTTTATCATGATGAGCAATTTCTAGCTATCTGCAGCTTTTTTTATAAAATGTTTTACTGCCTATACCTGCAGTTTTCCATCCAAGGTATTTGTGGCTATCAGTCCATAAAAGTACCATTAAGCCATTCTCTGTTTTAGACAGTAAGAAATGCCAATCACTGTGTGTTTACTCCTGTGATATAGAAACAAGTTATTTTCTCCCACAT
Organism: Zootermopsis nevadensis; assembly: GCF_977971745.1. NCBI lineage: Eukaryota > Metazoa > Arthropoda > Insecta > Blattodea > Termopsidae > Zootermopsis > Zootermopsis nevadensis. The sequence goes on along the minus strand of NW_028259151.1, from coordinate 292,930 downwards.
AGCTACACTGATTCTCTCAGAAAGTTTAAATGTTGCCATTTTGTTACACCACTCTGACATGATGCAAATATTACTGCAAACACTGTAATTTTAGCAATATTTCTATGTCTTCTGCTGCCATCACAGTGATGATAGGATGGCAGATGGAGTTTTAGCAGATTAAGGTGTTGTCTGTCACAGAAGAAAGAAACATAACATCCAGTAATGTACATGTTTAAATGATCTGCTAGGGTCACAGAAGATCAGATACTGGCAAAAGTTGCTGGCTGAGGCTCTGCATTTCAATGTATATTGCAGCAAAGATATTTGGAAACATTTGCTTGTTTCATTGTGTGTTGTTTTGTTTGGATAGTGTACAGGAGTTGAAAATGTTTGCAATTCTGCTTTATTGAATTACAAAAGTTTTTCAACCCAAATTATGTTAATGATGGAGAAGTGCTGAGACTTGAATGTACTTTTCCATGATCAACTGTTTTAATAAATCCTTGCATAGATCAAGAAACCATCATTTGTGTCACAAAATGTTATTTGAATTGTGTGATAAAGTACACTTTTACCAGTTCTCAAGAGATAGAGCTAACATTTATCCTACTGACCACATACAAGTAACACTGGAATATTAAGACTGCAAGTTCAAATTGTGGTTATAGCATTGAAGTATGTCCATATTTTTCTGTGTTGTCTTGTCCTGTGCACATAGAAGCCTGTGATGGGCCAATCCCCATTCATCTAGTCCTGTTATATGTCTAAATATTTCATGGTTTCAAAATTAATTTTGATTAAGAACAGGCCAGAGGGTCTAATCCATTTTACCTGCAGAATAAATATATGTAGCAAAATTAATTATACATACTTGTTTTTAGCTCCTACTGTGGAACAACCTGAGTGTACAGTAGATGCTGACTGTGCCAGTAAGTTGGCTTGCTTCAGTGGAACATGTCGCAACCCATGCACAGAGACAAAACCATGTGCTGCAAATGCTGCATGTACTGTGGTTGATACATTGCCACTTAGAACAATGGCGTGTAGTTGTTTGCCAGGCTTTGTTGGAGATGCGGATGTTGAATGCAAACCAGGTATGTTCTCTTAGTAGTAAATTTGGTTACTATTTTAAGTGACAGACTGGTGGTGTCTCTATATTAGCAGAATATATGTAAGTGGCATTATGCCAGCTTACTTTGTAGAGAAAGCCCTTTTGGAGGAGCATATAAGTCACTCAATTGGTCAATATATTATATACCTTTTATGGTATCAAAGTTTATAACTGTGTTGAAAAGCACTTTCAACTGTAACCTATCGTGAGCCACTTCATTCCAGTCTATGTCCTCATGCCCAATTTCAGTATAAGGCGAGGTGCAAGCCTGTCACATATTTCACAATGCTGCCTATGGAGGGTGTTACACCCTCGTGCCACACCCTCTGTTTTCCTCCATCTCTTATTTTTCATTTACTTCTATACATATCTCCTCAGTGGTCTTAAATGAACATCATCAGCCTAGACCAGAAGCTGCAGTGGCCAATTTCATTCTAATCCCTCCCAATTTTCTTGGACCTTCATAATAGTGTATTCAAAGGCAAGGTAAAAAGCAATAATGATACATCATATCTTGTTTCATATCATTGTTAACATGAAATTCATCAGGAAAATGTTTGCTTACATGAACATTTACTACAGGCTTCATTTGAACACATCTTATGTGGATTGTGGTCTTCCAGGTTATGGCAGTATGAGGTTCACCTACAGAACTGTACTCAACTTATATCTTAATTGCATCATGCTTGTGTTTCAATACAATACTTTTATTTTCCGTCGTTTACACAAGCTTATTGTTAAAATCATATAAAATTTCACATAAAATTGTTACATTTTAAAATTGACGACATGTTTCGATATACAATCTTATCATCGTCAGGTCTATCAAAATTAAAATTAAAATCTGGTGTATCTGTTGCTCTGCTTATATTGCTTTTGTTTTTACTCGTTTTTATTACATCTCCAGGCTTCTTCGATTTTATTTTTGGAGACGCGCCTGGGTGCCTATATCGGGTTGTGTATGAGGTGCGTGTCCGTTGTTATTGAATGGCAGACAGTCTGTCTGCCATTCAATAACAATGGACACGCACCTCATACACAACCCGATATAGGCACCCAGGCGCGTCTCCAAAAATAAAATCGAAGAAGCCTGGAGATGTAATAAAAACGAGTAAAAACAAAAGCAATATAAGCAGAGCAACAGATACACCAGATTTTAATTTTAATTTTGATAGACCTGACGATGATAAGATTGTATATCGAAACATGTCGTCAATTTTAAAATGTAACAATTTTATGTGAAATTTTATATGATTTTAACAATAAGCTTGTGTAAACGACGGAAAATAAAAGTATTGAACTGTACTCAAGTTTCATAACCCAGGAGACTACAGTGGAAAACTTCACTGCCATGAATACCCCAACTTACATTTTAATAAACCTAATTAGTTTCATGAATATATTTAAGCCTTATGCATATGTTTTCTTCAAGTATATAAATAGCTGATGTACTGTCCCATGTCATTATGCCAAGAAGTATAATGATTTGTCTTATTACCTTGAAAGTATATTAGTGGCAAAACCTAAGAGATACTATTTCTCAGTCCATATATTTAAAGTTACAGTTTACAACATGTCACTAAAACTCAAAATATTTTAGAATCACTACTTTCAATTTATTTATATTTGAAAATGTTGTAGTCCTTTGTCATTTACCATAAGAATTATCCTTGTATTTGGAAGTTGGCTTATTCAGTTCTAAATGATTCTGGCTATCTTAACTGGAAGCTTTTCTCTGTAGGATTTGAGGTTTTCACAGCAGTGAGTCTCAAGATTGCTGTCTTCTGGTTGTTGCACCTCATAGTTTACCAGACTACATGGCACAACACCCCAGAAGACAGCTATCTTCAAGTTCTTGTGTGATATTTCCTACTAAATACAAGAATATCAAAAGGAGGACCCATGACTCACAAAATACTTCCTTTCCCCCTTTCATCTCCACATCAGCATCAAACATGATCAATCTTTCATGAAGTGCAACATCATGCATATGTATCAGAAACCAACATAATAACAAAGAAGCCTACTAACTACCTATCATAAATGGTTCTTCTGAGAGACAAAAGAACTTTTTGCAAATGAAGTAAGAAAATAAAATGTGATTTATTGAGGATTGCAGACTAAATTATATAATCTGTAGCTAATTTATTAGATCATGGAGTATTGTCATTCTTGAGGAGCCAATAATCACTTAGCAGAATAAGAAGTTCTCAGCTTTCTACAAAACTCAAATATTAATTAACATGTTTACAATAGCCTATTTTGAGCCACATGAATTTAGGTCACATCATATTCCTTCTCTAAGATTCATTTAAATGTTATCTTCATATCTGTTTTTAGTTATTCCAATCGGATTTTTGTACTCTAATTCTTTTTGTATTTATCTTCTCTCTTGTGCATGTTACATTCCCTGATCACCTTCTCCTCCATAATTAAATCACCCAATTTACTTTTCTCAGAAGTATACAATCCATAAAATGTACTTTGATTTACTAGATGAATAGAAATTACAGTTAAATTAGCTTATAGTGTTAACATTTATTTTAAATAAAACCTGCTTTCAGGTAAACCTCAGGTTTTTTGTAATTGTTTTAATAATTCAGATTCACTAATTTCACTATACTAACATTTGTTATGTATTTTACAGGTCTTCAGAATGGTGTTAGAAGATTTAAATGGATAGCATCACTAACATGTTATGTGCATTCCTTAACATTACTAACAGTTGAATTCACACATTAAGTGACAGGTTTTAATGAAACTGCGTATGTACCTTTGATATTTTCCAGGTCACTGCCAATTTTTTCCTTCCCAGCTTATGCACTTTCCATATTGTTCACATTTTTCATATTAAAACAGCAACACACCAGTCAGATTCTGAAGTATAATTTTAATTCTATTTGTCAGTTAACTGATGTAATCAAGTGTGTATTAACTATTTTGGAAAGAAATTATTTAATCTGAAATAGTAGAATAAATGTATCATACAAATTTGTGTGATAGTAGTTTTATTTTTATTATTGTTCTTGTTCTTGTTTAGTCCTGGCTTAAGAATAGCTACATTAAATGTGATATTACTTTGTCCCCTTATGTTCCAATGCAGTAGCTTTCTGTATTTGTTCTAATATACTGTGAAAGTTTTAGTTTATAAGTGATAGGACCATGCTAATGTAAAGGTTTTTTTGTTATTTTTCTTGAGGATTTTCAAGTTGCAAATCATGATCTAATAGAAACTGTGAATAGTTCCTTTGTATTGAGAACTTTTGTTGTTGTATGTATTTTAAACTTTCATCAATCATTTTTGTATTCCATATGTACTGGGGTGCTGTGTACTGGACCATATTGCATTTGTGTCTTTAAGATCTGTATATTATCATGTGTTATAAAAATTGCAGCCGAGGAGCCAGGCTGCAGCAGCAGTGATGATTGCCCTCAGAGTGACACTTGCCTCAACAGGGAATGCGTCAATCCTTGCATCACGTCTAATCCCTGTGCACCTAATGCAGAGTGTCAGGCAAAGAACCATCGAGCTGTGTGTCAATGCCCAAGTGGTCTTATTGGAAACCCTTTCATCAACTGCTATCAAGGTACACAGCATCCTCTAATATATTTTTCACCTTTCTACACAACACAGTCTCATTAGTATTTAGTATTATATAGTAGTCATGGAGTTAGGTAGTTTGTTGAACCATTTTAGACAAAGCCATCCAAAAGTCTCTTTGAAGGTCATCTTAGGTTTCTTAATCCACATTGTTTTTTTTTTTAACTTTATCATTAGGAATTTAAACTACCATAGTATGGAACTGCCATCCAGAAGCTTAAAGTCATTTTACTAAGGAAAAAATTCCTCATATTTTACAGAATCCGAAAGTCCATTGCTGTGTTCAGAAGAGTTCACCCCCAGTCCCAATCTTGAACCAAATGAATCCAGTTCACACCTTCTTACACTATTTTCTCTTTATACATTTTAATATTATCCAAACATCTATGCCTGAGTCTTCTGATCTTCAAAATGATCTCTTCAGAAACAAATTTGTATATGCGTTTCTCATGTTCTTTCTGCTCTTTGCATGTACATTTATACTAAGACATGTGCTTTTGAAATTGTTAGTTGTGAATTGCACTAAAACTTTTTGAGATACGATTTTTTGTAACATAGAAATTCCAACTGTGTATGATACATGTTATGAAAGGGTGAGATATTGCTTTATATCAAAGAGTTCTACCATACTGGGACCAAACAACATTGTTATTTTGATAATGTAGGAATCATTTGAAAGCAAGTGTTGAATGTTAATAAATTAAATATTCTGAAACAGAGTTACCTCAGCCTGAGTGCACATCAGATCCTGAATGTCCCAAAGACAAGTCATGCATCAGTGAACATTGCCAGGACGCATGTGTGGTAGCCAACCCATGTGGTTCTGAAGCAGAATGTCACACCATCCAGCACCGACCAGTGTGCAACTGCCCAGACGGCTGGGGTGGTAATCCACAAGTCCAGTGTTACAAACGTAAGTGAAATAAATTAATTTCAAATTTAAATAACCACATTTGCCAACCTGTATTTTTCCAAACCTGTCTGCTGTTTTTGAATTCTTTTGTTGAAATTTTTGTCAGTAAGATTTAATTCAGATTAGGCTATACCCAACACAAGACAATGGTTGTTTACTTGCAATAATAGCATGGCCTTCCTAATGTTATTGTATGCTAGAGTTCAAAACACAAGAGAAGTTTTTAAACTTAATCCTGTTAAAATGTTGTTCCATATTAGCATAAAATACGCATATACATATAACATAAAAATGTGAAACATTTTGTCACTTTTAATAAAGTTCAGGTAAGGAGCCTATGTTGCACAACTTCTCACAGTATGGAAAATAACTTTTCCTATTTTCTTTCTTTTTCTTTTATTTTTGTATTTGTGGTACTTTCTCATGATTCACCAGAATAAAGGTAGCTGAAGTATAAACTTATCACTCATCTCCATTTCATGCCTTGATCAAAAATGTATTTAGCTTTACATCCATGCCAGTATACTTCTTCATAATATGGAGCTTGAACATTGGGAAAATATTACCTTTTCTTCGTATAATTTTATGATAGAAGTATTTGTAAAATGATACTATAAACTTGCCACATTTAATTTGTTATATGATGACACAAACTCACCATGCCTTGTTCTTCCTTTTCTCTGTTCTATACAGCGGAGTGTAAGGTGGATGCAGACTGTGTCTTTGACAAGGCCTGCATCAATGGTAACTGCTTGAATCCTTGTACATTTGGACCAGGAAGTCAGTGTGGAAGAGGGGCAGAATGTCATGTTCAGGCTCACCGAGCACAATGTGTGTGTCCAGCTGGCACACAAGGAAACCCTATGTTGTCATGTATCGCTGTGGTGTGTCAGTACAATGAGGACTGTGCAGATGATAAAGCCTGTGATCGGCTGAATAGAGTGTGTCGACTTGTCTGCGAGAGTGATACATGTGCTGATTCTGCTGTTTGCATTGGCAGAGACCACCAACCAAAGTGCATCTGTCCACCCGGAACAACAGGAAATGCATACATTGAATGCACTGGTATGTGGCTGGATTTATTGCTAGTTAATAAAATTATATATGATCTGCAGTGCAGTTGTCTATCATAGATGAACTTAGTTAGTCATAAATGTAGGTACTGCAAGTGCTCCTTCTTCAATTACAAAATACAAATTCACCGTAAATTTTGAAATATTATCATTAAGATCATGTCCATTTCAGGACCAAGAATTCCAGGACCACAGCCAGAATGCAGACAGGATGCTGAATGTCCTTCACAGCTGGCTTGTATCAGCTCACACTGCCAGAATCCGTGCACTGTGGCTAATATATGCTCACCTGATCAACAGTGCCGTGTCCTTGACACACTCCCTCTTCGTACTGTCATCTGTCAGTGCCCTCCAGATACCATTGCTGATAGTAATGGACATTGCAAACAAATTGGTGAGTCAGCATGTTTGCATTTAGTTTGTCTTCCTGTACTATGGTGCCCTTCACCCTAGTCTTTCTGTCACCCAATTTCACATTGAGCTTCTTTCTAAAATCACTGGACATTGTGTGACAGTACCACAGCAGTTTATGGCCATAGTATGCTATTAAATGGTAGTAAGTACGTCAATCATAGTTATAAGTAAATATATCATTATTTATTGAACTTTTTTATTTTGCTCTTCCTATCAACAGTACAAGGACAGCCACAATGCACATTGGACTCAGATTGCAATGACTCTGATAAGTGCATACGAAGCCATTGTGTGGAAGCATGTCAGGTGGATGTGTGTGGAGTGAATGCTGTCTGCAGTTCTTATGGTCATCGTGCAATATGCTCATGCCCACCAAGATATGAAGGCAACCCACACATTGAATGTACTAAAGGTACAAAATTGCATTCTGAATATAATAATTATTATGTTATTAACCCTTTCTATGTCTCTCTCAAGTTTAATTTTGGAGAGATGACATTATCTGCATCCCCAGCCATGATATAACTGATTTTCAGAATTATGCTAGGAATATGATTAGTGAAAATATACGTGATTTGGAAAAATATGTGTCTTAAGAGAGATGATTTTAATAGAATTTATTTGCATTTAAGTTCGTCTTCTCTTCCTCCTCATATTATTTCCACATAAAGTGAGTCATTAGATGAAAAGTTATACTCCAAAGTTATTTCTTCACCATTGCCACCATCGAAAATTTGTGTTGTAATATAACATGAAAATATAAATGAACTGTAGCTGCTAATTTTAAATCAGGAAAAACTGATACTTTATCATCAATTTATGAGTCACTCTCAGCAGGAAACTGATTAAATGTATGTTGAATTAAATGAAAGGTGAAATTTGAAGTTCTTACAGTAATGAGAATGTCAGTTGCATATTGACTTTATTTTGTGACAGTATGTAGTAATACAGTGTTTTGACACCCTTTTCTTTTGAACAGAAATAAAATAAATAACAGTTTTCAAGAAAAGGTAGCTGGATAACAGGTTTAAAAAATTAGCTTATTATAACTTAAATTCCTCATTTGGTATTTTAAAAGTTTAGTTTTTCATGTTTGAGTAGCAGTTCATTTCTTTATAGAAAGAAACATTATATGTGTGTATTTATATATCCAAAAATTACCTGTTTAAATGGAGAGATTCAGCTGTTCCATAAATAAAGTGTATTTATTTATTCACCTATTTATTTTATATCTGTTTGTCTGTCTGTATATCTGTTTCACTATATATTGTATATATATTGAAATTTATAACATTCATGTTGCTTTTCATTGCAGTGTCGTTACTTCCTTTCACACCACCTGAATGTTATATGGACACTGACTGCACAAAGGACCGAAGCTGTGTAAATCAAATCTGTGTGAACCCATGTCTTGTGGGTAATCCTTGTTCTAGTGGAGCGTTCTGTCATGTCCAGGATCATTCACCAATATGCAGGTGTCCTGTTGATTATGAAGGCAATCCCAGATTTGAATGCAGACCACGTAAGTTACAATTGCTCTGTGTGTATTCGTTATGAGTGATAATTGTTACTTATGAATTTTTTGTGTTTATGAAAAGAGTTCTTGATTTTCATATTGTTGCATGCAGAATAACTTCTAACTGTTCTTATTTGGAAATTGCTCTCCAAATTCTCCAGTTACATTATCAATTGGGGTGTTTCCTATTCTGGCATTCAGGTCGCATGCTAATATTATGTAATCATTTTTGTTTACTTTACTAATTATATCTTGTAATTGTTTATAAAAGTTCTCACTTTCGTCTTCTCCTGGATCATACAGGGTGATTAGTGTTAATTTTCCTCTATTAACTTTGATTCTGATTTGTAATATTCCTTCATTCCAGAATTTATAATGGAGAATCTTATTTTGTATTGATTTGTGACACCATATCATCACTCCTGCCTGAGCATGGATGTTTCTAACTACACCTGAACATATAATTATAATTCTGAGACTCAGTAGTTCCTGTGTTTCATGAGAATAGAATTTGGAATTTTCCATTCTTTCAGCTTCATATATTGATGAGATTCATTAGAATTAATGTAACACACTTATTTCTCACTGATCATAGTGTTTGACTTTATCGTATGGGAGTAGGAGATTTAAACTCCCATACTATGAGACTGCCAACCCAACTTTAATTTCAGATTTAGCTGTATGCTGGTGTGACATATGGCCAGCTAGACCATGCATAACATGTAATAGTCAGTCACGAAAGGTTAATGTTTTGTTCTTATTTTCAACAGCTTCTGCACCAAATGTTGGTTGCACATCCAATTCTGAATGCTCTCTTCAAGAATCTTGTGTCAATGGACTGTGTCTGAACCCCTGCAACTGTGGACCAAATGCTGAGTGCAGGATTTCAAACCATTATCCAGTTTGTTACTGTCAGCTAGGTTACTCTGGCAACCCACAGGCTGGATGCTTCAGAGGTACTTGTTTTAAAGTATAATACATAAGTTGAAGTAACATGTTCAAATTTCTACTGATGATTTCAAAATTACAGTGATCTGGTCATATGAATAATATAAAAATACACATAATTGTAGAATCACATTTTAAAACTAATTCCTCCCTGAAAACATGATCACATATTGCAATATGCTTTATATAGATAATTTATACCTGTAACTAGAGATGTAAAAATCCCAGAAATTATTAATTATGGAAAGAAATGGGGAAAAAATCCCAGAAATTATTAATTATGGAAAGAAATGGGGAAAAGCCTGAACAAAATTGTAATACATTGGAAAAACAGACAACAATAAAGAAGTTAATACTGCCTCAAAAATTGAAGAAAAAACTGATAAACTTTATTAGATTATTTTTTAATATGAGTAAAAGTAATTTTCATGGCAGGTACTATCTGTATTTCATTTGGCTTACACTGTCTGTATTTTAATTGTTGACATGCACTTTCTGTATGTTAGTTGTGGTGTCATAACCATACATTAATACAAAATAACTGCCACTGGACAAGAAATTAATATTGTTTTCTGGGACTGATAGAGTTAAGCACAAGCAGCCTAAGAATAATGTACAAACAGTCTCGTCATCTTGCTAAAGTGAAAAACTTCATCATTCTCAATATTTTCAATTCTACCTCTCAATTTATATTCTCCCAAACTTTTGTTTTTTACCCTCTCTTTCAGAAAACAAAATTGATTATTTCCATACCCCACATATCTGCCTACAAGTCTTCATTAATTCAGCCATGACAAGTGGGCCCTGTTTAATATTATCTTATATTTGTTAATTATGTAATATTAATTATACAGAGATTCTTGATTAACTTAAATTTGCATTTATTTGCAAACTAATATTATAACTTTGTTTCATCATAGTTGGATGTCAGTCAGACAATGAGTGCAGCAGTGACAAAATGTGTTATAATGGTGAGTGCCTTAATCCATGCATCTTGGGAGTGCCTTGTGCTGCCAATGCAGAATGCTATGGTGATACCCATCGTGCAGCTTGTAGATGTCCATCTGGCTACGCTGGCAATCCATACGATCGCTGCGAGAGGGTTGAATGCCGAGTGAACACGGACTGCCCTGCGGATCGGGCCTGTTTGGAGCGTCGTTGTATAAATCCATGTGCCAGTATTGCAAATCCACCATGTGCATCCAATGCTATTTGCTATGCCCAAAACCATGCAGCAGGCTGCAGATGTCCTGAATATTTGCCTATTGGAAACCCACTGGCATACTGTGAACGTGCTCCTCCACCTCCTGAAGAACCAGAATGCCGAATTGATGTGGACTGCCCGAGCCGCTTGGCTTGCATTAAGAATGAATGTGTTGATCCCTGCAAAGAACTTTTACCATGTTCTCCAACAGCACAGTGTCGAGTACTAGACACTGTGCCTGTTCGTACAATGACATGTACTTGTCCAGAAGGATGGGTGCCCAACAATGATGGGGAATGTAGACCTGGTAAGCACCTAACCAAACATAAATTACTTCTGTATATCCATGTGTGAATTAGTTGTTCCGTTGATCATCTGTGACTTTTTTAATTTAATGAATGTTTATAAAACTGTTTTTGTCATAAACACAGATACTTGTGAAACATGTTTCCATCTTCCATCCTTACCATTGCAGTCTGTTGTTGGGGGAAGTGAAAGTTAACAACTGAGTTAAAGACCAATATTGCACTTATAACCACTAGAGCTATGACTGTGACATTAGCATAAATATTACATGATGCAGCATATTATTTACAATTAGATAATTTTGTTTATACATGTTGGCCTGATAATTAATGCTTCCACTACCCCTGTTAGCACAGATACCTGAGAGAGTACTGTAACATAAATCTCCATAGTGATGTATCTATCTTTCTGTTACATTTTTGTCTGTGATAAACAGGGGATATGAGTATTTCGGTATCTACGGATAAAACACTGAATGTCTGTGACAGGTTTCAGATTTGGGGCCAGCCAGATTAAGTGCTGATTTATCCACATGCCTCTCTTTACTTTTACTCACCTCTTCCAAACATACATCTTTGTAAATGTAAGGAATATCATACAATGGGTTGGAGCTCCTTACTAGGCTGTAGGACCCTCCCCAACCATGATGATTATGATCATTATTCTGATAGGGGTCTCTGCACCTCACAAGCAAATGTCTGTTTTAACCAGGCAGAGACCAGGTATGTCATATATAGACCATAACAAAATATTTCAAAATGAATAACCAACTGCTTTTTATTCTATTTGTCATCAGTCATCGTAATGCATTGTGTAGTTCCAAATCCAATATTGACAGTAAATAAATTCTACACCAAAAGCTTCTACAAATAAATTTGGAATTCAAGAGGCATTAGTGTAAGATATTTCCCAGGTTCTGGCCTTTGGATATATTTGAATTTCCCAGTATGATCCACATACTGCAAAGTATGTCCATATTAACACTAGAATAAGGAAGACTTTTCTATATATACTTAATTCATATTACTCTTCATATGTTATAATTTACAAGTGATAAAATGTACCTCAACCAGAAAGATTTCTTTATTGACTTTTATGCCTGAAACACTTTAAACTAAACTTGATAAATGGATATGGTTTTTTATTTATGTGACTTATATTTGCAGTGATTGTACCAGTGCCTCCAGGATGTACACGTGATAATGACTGTACCAGTAATGAGGCATGTATTAACCGTGTATGTCGTAATCCGTGTGACTGTGGTTCAAATGCCAACTGCCTTGTTCAGAACCACCATCCCATCTGCTCCTGTGAAGCCGGCTTTGAAGGCAACCCCAACATTGCATGTCATGCCGGTAAGACAGCTAGATATATTAAAGAGCATTATTAATTAATACACCATATGAATTAGTCCTTGTTCTAAGATTCTTTTAATCTACATCCAAAATGATAATTTTAATACCACTGGATACCCACATATGAGAATTCTTTTAACTTAATGTATAGGGTTTATTTTTAAAAAAATGTTGATGTCATTATCTATTTCATGACTTCATGTAAATATGCAAGTTATCCAGAGTTGGTAAAATATATATTATTATTGTTATTTTAAAATGTCTGTAGTTGTACATAAAATTTTATTGCCTGAAAACATATGTTATTTTGCTGCATTAAAGATAGTAAGGGAGACACTTTTTAAGTCTATCAATCATTTAAATATGGAAGTTGATTTTTTCAAAAAACATCAAAATACTTCTGCATTGATTTAAATCTATTTTGCCATACAACTTCATGACAAATGCAACAATTGTAAATGGATTTGCTGCCTATAATGTTTATAATGAAAGTTTAGAATAAAATATGTACACATCTGAACAGTAGCCCAGTCCTCTATTTAAACTTTGTGACCTAATCAAACTTTTACATTATTATAAAACAATACATAATTTGGAACTGCTTTCGAAACAAGTAAATGAAATTTTGTTATTCCATTAGTTATGAAAAATATATCAGTTTGAAGAATTGTCCTGCATGTCAAATATTCATCTGAATAGCCACAGACATTTTCTAGATCACTTGCGCAAAAATGTATGTGCTTGCAAAATTCAAATTATGGTTATTATTTTAGTCTCACAGTCTTAGAATTTAATCAGACACTTAAGGTATGTGTCCCGTGATTATGCCAACAACATTTCTAATGAATATTTTTTAATCTTTACTGACTGTGCATCACAGCTTATGTGCTGTCCACCTGACCATTTATCACCAGCAAACCATTGACCCTGAAATTAAATTCCAGCTCACAACCACATATTACAGGGGTTCAAATCTCCTGTTCCTGGATAATGATAAAAATAACACTTTTCTGAGAAACTAAATTCTGCCATAATATAGTTTGTACATACCTTATGTAAAGAAATTGGGTGGCAAACAATTTAATAATTGTGATTCTATTTCTTTATTATTTGTAGTAAATTTTCTGGTAAATGATGTTTTCAAAACCATATTCAGGGTATGAAATATGAGTAATAATATTTATGTTGGAAGCTGTTTGATTTAATTTCTGAAATTCCTTTCATTTCAGTTGGATGCCGAAGTGACTCCGAATGTGAATCTGGAAAGGCTTGTGTGAATGATAACTGTGTGAACCCCTGTCTGGTCCACAATCCTTGTGGTGCAAATGCTGAATGTTATCCATATGGAAACAGAGCTGAGTGCCGTTGTCTGAGTGGTTACCGAGGAAACCCTTATGTACGCTGTTATATTGTTGGTTGTCGCAGTAACAATGACTGTCCAAATGATCGTACTTGCATCAGTGCCCAGTGTATCAATTCGTGTGTTTATGATAATCCTTGTGCACCTCGAGCAGAATGCCGTGTACAGAATCATTTTGCTGTCTGTCGATGCCCACCAGGATACATTGGTAATCCGTATGCTGGATGTCGACCTGAACCTCAGCCTGAATGCAAGGAAGATCCTGATTGTCCTACCAGACTTGCTTGCCTTAATGAAAAATGTCAGGATCCATGTAGTGTTTTAGAACCATGTAGACGTCCATCAGAATGCTTGGTTGTGGGATCAGTTCCAGTTCGAACCATGATTTGTGTGTGCCCCAGTGGTTATGTTAGCAGTGGTAGTGGCACGTGTAAGGCAACACCTCCAGTTACAAAAATAGGGGAATGTGTCAGTGATGCTGACTGCCCAGAAGACAAAGCTTGTGTTCGAGGTGTGTGCATAGCTCCATGTAACTGTGGATCCAATGCAGACTGTAGGATCAAGGACCATAAACCTGTCTGTGCTTGCAGAGAAGGATATGAAGGAAATCCAGAGATAGAATGTATACGAGGTATGTTTGGTGATGTCTTTCAGATATTACTTTGTAAATTCTTCAGTATCTGAACCATAACATTTTAGTGTTATAACAATAGAAAATGTTTAGTCTTGTTAACAGTAATTGTGATTTTATGGAGGGAAATAATAAATATGAAAATAAGCAGGCTTCTGAGGCTTTTAAGAATTGTGTTGTAGATATAAGATCTAGAATCCAATGTGGTTATGATTCTATACTGCCTCCACTGTTTTAACATTTGTGATTCACTGCTCGAAAAAGTGTCCAAGTAACTTGCTACAGTCACAGGGATCAGAAGCCTAATCATTTATGCATTAATTATTACTAAATGTACTAATTGTCACAATCTTATGTGATATGGATTATTAACCTGCTTTCTTCCCATGATATCTGGATTCAATTGGAAAAGATTATTGAGGTAATTGCCTTCTAGTCTGAGATATAATTTTTTCATCGCAGATAAAGTGTACAGCCTATTACTATTGCTTCTCATTTATATAGCACAATATAGTAACTAACAATGTGTAACATGTCTCATTGTTGCAGTGGGTTGCCGAAGTGACAGTGACTGCTCTGGCCAGCATTCATGCGTTAACCACAACTGTGTGCCAGTATGTGCACCAGATGGAAGTTCATGTGGCCATGCTGCCACTTGCTATGGAGTTAATCATCATCCTGTTTGTGAATGTCCACCTGGTCTCTCAGGCAATCCCAAAATTGCTTGTGTTTTCCTGGGCTGTCGATCTGATTCAGAATGTCCTCCAAAACAGGCTTGCATCAACAATCAATGTGCAAACCCTTGTGATGAAAGGAATCCATGTAAAGCACCTTCTGAATGTCATGTATATAACCATCGTCCCAACTGTGCATGCCCACCAGGGTTTGTAGAGGACACTTCACTGACATGCAAAGGTAAATATTTTAAAAGCATTTGTTTTAAACTACTTGTTTGGTATGGACTTTCTTCATATACATATAAGCTTTCATATGTGGCCTGCTATGTAAATAAACAGTACACATTAATAGTCTGATACTGATAATTTTTATGGTAAAAAGTTACTGAAACAAGCAAAAATTCTTTGATCTAGTAAATAGCAGTTAAGAAACAGAAATAGAAGTTAATATTTCTGGGATACAATAAAATATGTCATATAAATATCTTTTTTAACAGAGAAGTCCTAAGTACAGTACCAGCAAGATGTAATACCTATTTGTATAGGCTATGATATCTTTACAAAAATGTCCCATATAATGAAGTATCAAAATATGCGTCCTCAGAATTGTGTTGTTTGAAGAATATGCTGGTTCTCTGTTTGCATGCCTACATATGGGTCTAGTTAATTTTGCTCTATATAACTGAACACAAACTGAACCCCATATTTGGAAGATGAAATTTGATCATACAGCTTTTCTTGTATTGAATTAAACACAGTGTAATCCTCATTTAAAGGGGATTTAAGGTTTTTCATTATTTACTATCCAAATTTAATGGTCCATCCGAAGCTATCTGAGCATTAGTTACCCTCCAATTGACTAAAATTAAAGGTGATGGGCCAAGAATACAGGGTAATGTTATTACCATGCAATAATTTTCATTTGGCTAGTAACACTAAGTAAATCTCAAGTGACCTACAGAGTTGAAAATACATCATTAAATAAAACAAGAATCAATCATTCAAAATGTAGAGAGACAGTAATTTAATAGGCATTTCTTAAATGTAGCAATATAATTAACAAGGAACATCAGACTCTACATTAAGAATTGTTCATTACAGCTGAGGAGAAAGGTTGCAAGGAAGACTATGATTGTCCATCTCAGACAGCCTGTATTGGAGGAGAATGCGTGAACCCATGCAATGCCACTGTACCTTGTGGAACAAATGCAAATTGCAGGGTGTTGGACACTGTGCCAGTGAGAACCATGATCTGTGAATGCCTGCCAGGTTACCAAGGAAATGCTGCAGTTCACTGTGAAAAGAGTAAGATTTGTGTGTTTATAAAGGAGGAAATGTTATCAAATATCAGTACTTGAGTACACAGTACTACTGATCCTATGGTGTAGTACAAATGAAAGGTTTCCACACCCTAAACTAGTAGGTACTTAGTTAACTGTTTGAAGGCTACATACTGTTAAATAAGAACATTTGAGGCCAAACTTCCTTGTCATATAAATGTGTTTGGCCAGAAGTTTAGGGTAGGAGAAGGGAATTCTTCTAGTGTAAAAATGTCATGGATAGCATAACGTATAAGAAGATAAAGTAGCTAGTAAGCATGTTCTTGTGGTTTCAGTTAGGAAAATGGAAGAGAGAGTGTCAAGAATGCAAAAACAAGAATACATTATTGTTTTGGCTGAGACCATCTTTCCCATTATTTGTTGCTGCTTGCTTTCCTTCTCTGAAAACAAGGAACATATGCTGATTATGAGTAGAAATTTACATGTTAAAATCCTAAATGTTGTCATTAATTATATTGATGTAAATATATGAGAACTGGAAGAAATATATTCTTCTTATATAACTACTGATGTTTTCTTCATAATAAATAAATATATTTCAGTGATATAATTTAAAACTGGGGACTAAAAATATTAAATCTTAAATGCCTGTTTTATTCCAGTTTCAGCATGCCGAATTGATAAGGGATTCATCCGCAATGAAGCTGGGGAGTGTGTATGTCCACCAGGGACAGGCCTTAATGAAAATGAGGATTGTGCTCGTTGTCTGCAGCAGAATGGGCTGAAGGTGGATGAGAGGGGCCGATGTGTGTGCGCACTGGAGCGAGGCTTCATTATTGATGACAAAGGCAATTGTATTTGCCCTGTTGAGCATGGTTACAGGCTAAACATCAGTGGCTACTGTAATAAACGTATGTAACAAAATTCTTTGTGACTTAGGTTATACTCATCTTGTATTCCCTCTGATGACTTTGGTTATACTCATCTTGTATTCCCTCTGAACATCTCTTTTTATGGCTATTTTACCATAACAACAATAAATATATATGTTATGAGATTTAGAATGTTCCACATTTACATATCTATTGTAGGTTAAAGTATTCCATTTTTCCTTTCTAAATGAAATGTTACTTTCTGATTACTACACACTTTAATATGTTAAAGAAAACATAGTAAGGTCTCCTTATAGTGATACAGTTTTATCAGTCTGAAGTAATATAAATCCTAATTAATGCCAGTGTTGCATATTATTATTCCTGCTGTGAGAAAATATGAACAACACTGAAGATGGCTGTCTTCTGGATTGTTACGGCATTAATTAATTAGAGAGGATAGTAATCAGGAATCTAGCCTGTTTGTACTTTACATTGATTTTTATTAGTTTTGGTCGTAATGAAACAGTATTTTAACGTCTTAGTGTGGTCCAAGCAATCAAAACTGGTAGATGAAATAAAATACTATGAATAACTTCAGAAAGTTTTAGATGGTGGTGAAGAATAAGGCTAAATTAATGGTAACCGGAAATCAGACTAGTGGCTATTGATAGGTGCATAGCAGTACTACCAGATATGTTTGAGGTGTTATATGTATCCAGATTTATGAATGGTGTAGAGATCGAGGGTTTAGAGGAAGGATATAAATAGACTGACAAAATTCATGGGAGATTTTGTAAGATATAATTAAAAGTATAATTACATAGTATGCGCATAGACAAACTTTGGACTACCAGAACCCAATATTAAGCAGACACAGCTTTATTTATAAATGATTGCAATTTAATAAGCAATAATAATAATGTAGGATTTGAGGTTTTCAGAGCGAAAACGTCAGTAAACTTCTACCAGACTACACAGCACAACAACCCAGTAATAATAATAGTCTCAGCATGCTGGTTGTTTCATCTAAAAATTTATAGTGTGGTGCTCAAATAACACATTAGTCATGGGAAGTGGTCAACTGAAAAGTTCAGAGACTGTAACAATTATGAGAATGAAATTATTGGGGATCATCAGTGTGGATTCAGAAGAAACAGATCAACGATTGATCAGATCTTTTGCATTTGTCAGATACTAGAGAAAAAATGGGAGTTCGGTGGGACCGTACATCAATTATTTATAGATTTCAAAAAATCCTATGACTCTGTGAAGAGAGAAGTGTTATATAATATTCTCATTGAATTTGGTATACCAATGAAGCTAGTGAGTCTAATAAAATTGTGCTTAAATGAAACCTGTAGCAAAATTCGAGTAGGTAAATATGTATCTGAGACATTCTTCATCAAGAACGATCTAAAACAAGGAGATGCTTTGTCTCCCTTGCTCTTTAACTTTGCGCTAGAATATGCTATCAGGAAAGTCCAAGATAGGCAGGAGGGTTTGCAATTGAATGGGACACATCAGCTATTGGCATATGCTGATGATGTTAATTTATTGGGGGACGATATGAATACAATAAAGGGAAATGCAGAAGTTTTACTAGAGGCTAGTAGACAGGTGGGGCTAGAAATAAATTCAGAAAAAACTAAGTACATGTTAGTATCTTGTCATCAGCAGACAGGCGTGCAGAATTATCTTAGGGTAGCTAATAAGTCCTTTGAAAGGGTTACCAAGTTCAAACATCTGGGAACAACAATAACAAATAAAAATTACAATCATGAGGAAGTTAGGAGGAGACTAAATTCTGGAAATACTTGCTACTTCTCAGTTCAAAATATTTTGTCTTCCTGTCTGATTTCTAAGAACCTGAAGATTAAAGTATACAAAACAATAACCTTGCCTGTTGTTTTGTATGGGTGCAAAACATGGTCTCTCACTCAGAGGGAGGAACACAGATTGCAGGTGTTTGAGAATCGGCTGTTGAGGAGGATATTTGGGGCTAAGAGGGAAGACAATGGGGCGTGGAGAAAACTGCATAATGATGAGCTTAAAAATCTGTACTACTCCCCCAGTATTGTCAGGGTGATTAAGTCGAGAAGAATGAGATGGGTTGGGCATATAGCGTACATGGATGGTACAAGAGGTGTGCACCGGGTACTGGTTGGGAAGCCTGAGGCTAAGAGACCGCTGGGGAGACCTAGACGTAGATGGGAGGATAATCTCAGGCAGGATCTATGGGAGATAGGAGTTGAAGGAAACTGGATTTTGTTGGCCCAGGACAGGGTCCGGTGGAGGGCTTTGGTTAATTCGGTGATGAACCTTCGGGTTCGGTAAGCCATCTAGTTAGTTAGTTAATGGGTTACCAAGCAGAATAGTGTAACAATGACACTCTAAACTTGAAATTGGCAGATACTCACTTTGAATTTCAACCAGGTTGCTGGCTGTCCTGACTGAGTGTTCTTGTGGTTTCCCTCAGTCTCTCCCAGCAAATGCTGATATAATAACTTACAATATGTCACATCAGAGGTAATAAAAAAGAAGAGCTGTTGCAGTCCCTAAAGCAAAAGAAATAAGAAAACCTACCAAAAAAAAAAGAACCCACTTGTGGTCTTCTGTGATAATAGCCATTATAAATCTATTTGTTCAACAGGTGAACATCCAGAATGTGAGTCTGATGATCAGTGTCCAGACAATCGATACTGCAACCCTGTGACAAAGACATGCGATGACCCTTGTTCTTTTAAGAACTGTGGAGAGAATGCTTTCTGTAATGCCTCCAGTCATCAAGCAGTGTGTCACTGTGTTTCTGGCAGCAATGGAAATGAATATGTTAGATGCAGTAAGTAAAGTTGTACTTAGTATGGTCTGAGGTTTCCATGGTGGTGAGTCCAAAGGTGGCTGTCTTCTGGGTTGTAGAGCTGTGTAGTCTAGTAGAAGTTTACCATTGTTTCAGAGATCCTTGCTACCTTGGTAAACTTCTACCAGACTACACAGCTCTACAACCCAGAAGACAGCCATCTTCGAACTTGTACTTATTAGACTGGGTTTGGTCACCTGAATGCAGAATAAAGCATCTAGACTCATTTTAAAAATATTCTTTATACTCATAGTCAGTTTTTCTAATATTGAGCTTGCTGTGTAAAGAACAGAGACGTATTTTGAGATATTTATCTCATGAACATCTACTATTTCTTTTATCCATATAATTTTATTTTATGAGTACATAATAGAATGAACATACAATTTATTAAATTCTTGTAACAAAGTGGCAGTCTTAATAATTCAGAGGATCTTGACCCCTTCCCCTTTGCAATAGATTACACTGCAAAGTAGAAACTCTCAGTCTTGTACAGTTTTGTATGTTAGTACATTTAGAAACAGTACTCACACATACGTGCGCATGCACACATACCAACTCACATTTTTATATTTTATTCTTGAATAGCTACTGTAATTATAAACAGAATAACAGTAGATGAGATGCTTAATATTTTTAGTTAAATGAAGTTTACCAATATTTACTACCCACATGTTAAGGGTGTCTTGTCTTATTCTAATTAAAATTTCAAGATTTACATAATATTCAATTAAGCTTGTAGATGGGGTATGCATTCTGATGTATCCGTTTCTGACAACATTTATGGTGTAATAGCAGAGAATATAAATGGGGATAAGAAAAGTAACCTTTTAACTTGATTTAATTTATTGGGGAGGGGGAGTTAGGATAATAACTTTGTAATCAAGTTTGTTTTTAAATTTTACTTACATAAATATTCTTACCATTGCGATGTAAATTGGATAAATGTGAAAGAAAGAAACACTGCCAAAACAAAGCCCCATAAACATACCATTTTTACCAGACTTTTTCTTAAATACTATGCCAGAAATAGTTTAATCATTTTAAACATGTCATTGCAAGTCTTCAATATAGAAATATGTAGAAGATTTTAGTTAAAAAAATTTAAGGGAAGAGATGTAGGCACAAATTGTGTGA
This sequence comes from Zootermopsis nevadensis, assembly GCF_977971745.1. Lineage (NCBI taxonomy): Eukaryota > Metazoa > Arthropoda > Insecta > Blattodea > Termopsidae > Zootermopsis > Zootermopsis nevadensis. The sequence continues at coordinate 271,690 of NW_028259151.1, read as the reverse complement.
GCACAATAATGAACCTTTTGGTTCCATAAAATGTAGGGAAAGAATTTCTTGATATGCTAAGCTACCATCAGCTTCTCAAGATGACCTCTTCTCTATGGAATTATTTGTTTCAGCATTATACTGTCTAGGATCTCATTCAGTTTCAATTTCCTGTTTGCAGATCAAACATCTAAATTCCGCACAGTTTTCCCACAGCCTAAAATGGATGTAAATTGTCTGTCTGATGGAGTCCAAGTGGTCATGAACTTTGAAGAACAACTAGACTTCAATGGTGTTCTTTATGTGAAGGGACACAGCAAGGATGAACAATGCCGACGGGTGGTCACCCTACCTGAATATTCCACATCATACAATGAAATCTTCAAGGTCAATTTTGGCAGATGTGGACTCATCCATGTGAATGTAAATACCTTGTTTATTCATTTCCATGTGTTTTAAGTATAGTTTTAGTACATTTTAAGCCAGGTTCCCCTTTCCTTTCTATCTCTCTCAGAGAAAGCTCACATTAGACTCAAAAATTGTGCTTAAAATTATCATACAGTTTTGCCCATCAGATATGTAACTTATTTCAATTAAATGCCAAGTTAGTATCATTTGTGATTGTTTCTGTCATAAGATGTCAGGATCATTCATCATCATTATTAGAATGTAATGCCAACAAATTGCGGTATCATTCCTTATAATTGTGCTCATTAATTTTTCAGGGTCAAGCAAGCTTTATCCTTGTCATCCAGAAACATCCTAAACTTGTAACTTTCAAAGCTCAGGCCTATCACATAAAGTGTGTGTATCAGACTGGTGAACAGAATGTAACCTTGGGCTTCAATGTGTCAATGTTGACAACAGCAGGAACAATAGCTAACACTGGCCCACCACCCACATGCATTATGAAAATTGTGACTCAGACAGGACAGGAGATAAACCAAGCTGAGATCGGAGACAATCTGCAGTTACAAGTTGAAGTGCAACCAGCAAGTGAGTATTAGGGTCTCTTTTGTTTCCATCCTCTCCTCCAAGAAAATGCATGAAAGTAGTGATTTTCAAGTATAATTACATAAAGCTGTCATTTATTTTATGCAGCCCTGAACAAAACAGAAATAAGTTGTGTTAAATATAAAGAGACAGAAATTTGAATCCAAATTTTCAAATTTGAAGATAATCAAATTTGCTTTAGCCTTTAATTTATCACATAATGTTTTCCAGTAAGTCCAGGAAGGTGTACTCTCATTATATAACACAAATTAAACTTCTTTCATGTTTCATATTACTAACAAAATTTTCTTTTTCTTGTGTATGTGTGTAAGTATGGGGTAGAGGGTCACAAGACTGTTAAAGTAAGATGATAGTAGAAAATCAGACAGATTTTCTTTTCTTCATTAAAAAATATTACCACAATTTTAATTTTCACTTTTGGAACCTTTCATTGCTCCTTCATAGACCATATAGTCTAATACAACCCAGTCAACCCAGCAATTTCATGTCTCCACTTTTATAACTTGTAGGGGGTTTAATAACACAAAACTCAATAATCACTTGGCACACTGATGCCTGTTGTATTCCAAGATATCTGATGTTAATTCTCAACATCACTACTATGAAATACCATGAATTGGCTTCATTTGGAAGAAATTGCACATTAATTTAGAGCAGTCTGGAAAAACATCCCATATTTCACCTTGCTGGTTCATCATAACTGATTAATTTGGAAACTGTTTTCTCTTAACAGAAGCTCAAAGAAGGACTCATTGTCAGCCATTATTTTAAAACTTGTGAAAGCTTATTTTGTATGTTTTGGAAATCACTTATTCAAATAATAATCTTGTATTTTGTTCAGTCTAATTGCTTTTATGTGTTTCATTTCTCATGCTATACCAGTATTGCTTTTTATTATTTACTCATTTGAACTGTACTGTATTTCAACTTAATTATGATTAAAATAGGCCATTGTTGTTGCTCTTGGGAATGTAACTACCACTTACAACATTGTGTATATGGGAAATCAAGTTACAGGTTCTGAACACGTGACTTCCAAACTTTAGGAATGCAACACATTCAGAAGCTGAAAATTTCATGTGTTTATAATCACAGAAATTATTATTACAACACTAATGCCAGGCATTTGTTATTCTATATGCATGAAGGTTCAAATAAGATAAATCTTGATAGCCTATGTTTTTTGGTTTTCCATGCATCCTCTCCTTTCATTATCCTAGATAAATGAGGATATAATATACATTTATGGTTTGAAAGTAATAAATCTGTTGATTTACATGTTCTGTTAATATTTTAGGTATTTATGGTGGATTTGCACGTAGCTGCATTGCCAAAACAGTGGAAGACAGTATAGAAAATGAATACATTGTAACAGATGAGAATGGTTGTGCAACTGATCCTACAATATTTGGTGAATGGGACTATAATCCTGACACCCAGTCTTTGCTGGCCAGTTTCAATGCCTTTAAGTTCCCAAGCAGTGATAATATCAGATTCCAATGTAACATCCGTGTATGCTTTGGAAAGTGTCAACCGGTAAGTTACTGTATGGGTCTAAGATACCAAAGATGGACTTTATGATACCTTTTTTCCTTTTAATTGTGAAATAGAATCCTCAATTAAATTCCTTTTTGTAAGATGTTAATTTGTTTAGTTTTTAGTTTCTGTGGTTTGCAGCAAATTTTCTCATTTGTTGAATTTCCTCCAAGTTAACCTTTATTTTAAACAATCGTTGGATTTAAAGCCCTATATTTCAGGGCTGCCAGCCAGACTTTAACTCCAGGTGTAATGGCTTAGCTGTGTGCTACTGCAACACACATCTAACTGGACTGCGTGTAAACCATGATACATGATTTATAAAGGTTAGGGTCTTCTTATTGAGGACCAAAGCAGAGCAGAGTTAGGAAGTTTTTATTGTTTATGATAACAATAGTAATCTGCTCTATTTTCAAGATGGTACCTGCTATAATTGAAAAAATAAAAAATAAATAAAATACGAGTAACTCATGTTATCCGAACAAATATAGGTTCTTATTTAGTACAGATTACTGCACAAAACATTTACAACAAATTATCAAATAGCGAACTGTTTTATTATATTTGTTGCATCATGAAATGGATATGGCCAAAAGATGTACAATTGAAGTGTATATTCCAGAATTTTAGCTTGCATAGGTCACATTTCACAAAATTAGCATCAGTTAGATTAAAATGAATTCCACATTTTATTTCTTTTCTGCTGTATGCAGTGCTAACATAAGGAATAAGTGTCTGCTTCATAGACCAATTGCCAATATCTCATGCTTCCAGAAAAGTGCATTCTATGCTGGCATAAAAATTTTCAAGTCTGACATGTAGTCTCATAAGTCTCATGAATAAAAAGTTACAATTTAAAGAAGCATTAAAATGTGCTTGCATACATACTCATTTTACTCTGTTTTTGAATTTCTAATATTTTAGAATGTCTCTTAAAGGTTTTCTTGCATTTGTATGTGTGGATTTATTTGAAACAGTTCATTACTTTATGTCAAAACTTTATTTATTCTATGTGAAAAGTTTATAATATAAATAGTTTGAATTGCACTTGCATATATGTACTGTATTTCTTATGACTTATTGCACACCCTATTGCCATCTTACTAAGTTGTGGATCCAAGTAATGTAATAATGTTTTTTGTGACTGCTTGTTTGCTGCCCCATCCCAATATTACTTCTAATTCGTATTCTTCAGTGTTATGGATTGTTTGTCTCTTCCCACTGACACTTAATATGTTTGTCACTGACTATATTTTTTACTATGATGTAGACAAACTTGTATTTGCACAATGGGTAAATCACTAATACAGTAATTTATACTGTTATTTCAACAAAATACAACTGTACATGAAGCAGAAATTATAAATAATCTCTGTAATTTCATTAAAGCTGAGATGTTAACTTAAATTCCTTTCTTTAAAAATATTAATCTATAACAGGTGAACTGTCGAGGTTACAATGCATTTGGACGACGACGTCGTGAGATTGCAGAGCCTAGAAACAATACAGATGTTGCTGTATCAGAGTCTGTTTATGAAGGTCAACTGAGAGAGGAAATCACTATCCAGTCAAATGCCATTCTTACATTTGAACGACGTGAAGAGAGATTAGTTGATCCAACAGAAGGTATTATATAACTTTTATTCTTCTCATGCATTTTTAACAACTGTAAGGGCACTTAAACATGGTCTGATACATTCGATGTTGGTATTAGTCATTCCTTTCATGAATTCTGATATCGTCAGTGTTACTGTTGATACATCCACTCGAGTGCTGTGGAATAATGTGGCTGTTAATTTCAGTCTGTTGTAATTTGAATAAATTTGTGCACATTGAAAAGGAAAACAAGTTATTATATTTCTACACTTCAGAAGAAACAATTTCACAGAAATTTGCAGCAAATAAATATTACAAGTGTTGTCCCATAAACAGGGCCTGACCTCCATTAACTCTATCAGTTAATATATGTTGTATTTTATGTACTCATAGCAACACGAATCAGTTGCATAAAATTTCAAATTAATTTACAGGTGTTACATTTCAGGAAGAATCATATGAGCACACTGACTCTGAAACATTAGTTTCCAGAACCAATATATTGGAATATGTCTTAAAAAAATATATACTTGCACTTTTTACTAAATGCCAATCAGTAATACACTGAAATGATGGTGGGGACTGCTATCATCAATCAGAATGACAGTTTTATCAGAATTATGACTGTGCAAAAGGCATCAGTTACAACATACATATTTTAATACATATGATACCAATATCAGATCATGTGAAAATGCTTCAATGATAAACCTAAACAAATTAAATTAGCCATATTATATTAAGTACCACTAATTGTATGATTGAAGATTTATCTTCCTCACAAAGAATAATTTCCTGTGTATTTAATTACTGAATTATTGTCACTATACTGACTTTGATTTTCTTAGTGGCTGAACATTTATAATGAAAAAGCTGCTTCTTTCCCATGAAGAGATATGCTTATTTGGTAAAAGAAGTATATAGAAATATATCATTTTGTAGGTATTGAAGGAAGAGTTTGTACCAATTAACAGGTAATAATCTAAAGAGGAAAACAAAACTTACAAGTGGACAGGCTGACATGAGTGCCTCTATCCCCTTGTATAAAAAACACATGTTCCTTAAACATTGTGTTATGTATATAATTCTGTGTACCATAAGGATAAAAATCAAACAGCTATGCATAATAGTTTGTTGTCTTCAAATCAGTTTGTAGAGTGATCAACAGCTGTTGAAGTCCATATGACATTCAACTGTATGAAATCAGTACAGCATTAGTACCAAATACTGAGGTAAATAACATAAACATTTAGGGTTAAGTAAAGTAAAGTTTGTCCCACTATACGCCATGTAGGCGCTTGGGGTGAGTGGAGGTGTAGCTCCTCTCTTCCTTGACCTCGGCACTAGATGGGGGTGAGTGGTCATCATCACGCCCCGGCCGGCTTTACCCCCGGGAAAGGACCCCCGGTACCCATTGTAGAGGAGGCTGGGTGGGCCCCAGAGCCGGTCTGGACGCAGAGGCTAGAGGAAAAATCCTCTGCCCCCGTCGGGGATCGAACCCCGGTCGTCCAGCCCGTAGCTAGTCACTATACTGACTGAGCTATCCCGGCTCATAAAACATTTAGGGTTACATTTTTTAATGTAAAAATTAAATAAATCAACCTGTAACATCTTCAGGTGGAGACATGCTTTGGAAGGTTTTGGAAACTATCAGTCACAAAAGTGATATATTCCTTATGTTTTGTTACCATGTTTTGGATAATAATCTGTTGGCAAATTTCAGCCAGTTTCAAGACTTGTAATTTTTAATTATCTAAAAATAAGTTAGGATTATTTCTTGAAAATACAGAGATTAATTGCCTTTATTAATGGTATATTTTACAGCGCCTGATGTTCAGCAAATGGAGGACATATGTGTGTCAATGATTGGCTTCATCATTGCATTGGTGATCACAGCACTTCTAGCACTTGTGGCAGTAGCTGTAGCAGTGTCATGCTGGTTGATGGCTTACAGGAGGAAACCCAAGACAACAGGGCCTCTTCCCCACCCACCTGAATTCCCCAATCCACTCTTCACCACACCAGAGCCTGTTGCAGAGCCATCGCCAGACTACCTCTCTTAATGTGCCTTTGCAGACAAATTAAAACCAAAAATATGGGATATATTATGTGAATATATGAAATTATATTTAATTTGATCTAAAACTTCACTGGTTAGACATATGCCGCTGAATTCACCAATTTATCAAATCCACTGATAGTGTGACTCCTGCCATTTATGAAATGGATAATCACTTATCTATGATTGATTTGTGTACCCCTGTAGTGAATTTCAGCCAGATACTGTAGCATACAATGTTAGTGAGTTAAAGAGAGGAAGTTTCACAATATCACTTTCAACCAGAAATTATTACCTGCTCTCGGTGTAATGAATCGTCTTCCTCTTATTTGTGTGCTGCATTTTGTTATGTGAAATACATGTTTTAAGCGCTGTGTTAACGAATATTGAAAATGCATTATTGATCAAGTTTAAAGTGAACTTTATTGACAGAAACCCGGTAAGTAATATGATGATCTTGAGTGTATTTTCATAGTAATCATCTCCTCCGATGGCTGTATGACAAACGTATGATAATAATGTAGTATTTCAGACAGGGGATTTTTCTTTTAGTGGTGGTGGTGGCTAATTTGTATATAATTATTTAACACTTATTATTTTCTTAAATTAAATTAGAACATTTTTTCACCTTTAGAATTTGTTCAGTTGAACATGGTTCAGATTTGGTGCTAATTTTACAAAATGTTTCCTTTCTACACCCCTTGATACTCGCATTTATGTCTTGAGGCCATTGCCTCAACATTAAACTGTAAAGGTAACAATGTTAAGCCATTGGAGGATTTGTGAGTTTTTATAACTATAAATATAATATATTATAAATATTAAGTGTATAGAGTGAGAGAGTATGTGTATTGTATGTTTTAGAGTGGAGTGTCTACTCTCCTGTTGTGTGAAATGACTGGGAGCTATATGCTAATCATTTGTTTCACTTCTGTCTCTACTAAAGAAAAGTTGATTCATTAACATTCCATATGCATATGCTTTGTGTAATTCTCCCAGTCCTTTCCACATCCCAGTATTGTATATTTTATTTGATTCCCTGTGAAGAATCACAAATATTTAGGTTCAATGAAAGTATTGCAGGATCCAATACTCTTCAAGAAAACTATTGTCTTAATTTGCCAAATACTGTGGTCCTAATCCTTCCATACATTTTGTTGCAATATGGGGTTAAAAAAGAATTAGTGTTCTGGAAAATTGAGATAAAATTATTATTTTTGTATGCTTCACCATATTAATGTTCCATGTATGGTTATTACAGTAAAAGACTGCCAGTTTGATATTTCATTTTTGTACTTTCATAGACTTTGATCTTGGAGGCTAATAACTTTCCTAAATGTAACTGTGACGTATATCTGAAAGTGGGCATGCATATCTCCTCACAAATGGGAAGCTTTTCTTTAATAGTTACCATTATGTAAACAGAATGTCTAACATCAACACATTTCATATGTACCATGCCTTCTTGCTGTGAAATTTTTAAATATTTAAATGTTAATTGTAAAGTATTAAGCAATAAGAAAGAATAGCACTTCTTTATATGTAGAAGTCATCATCCTTAAATTACCACATTAAACTCTTTTAAATTCTACAGCTATGATTATAAAATAATGGGAATTGTTTCCTTAAATATATTTAAATATTTGTTTAAATATAGTAGCTCTGTGTATTTCTCCCCCTCCTCCTCTCATTGAATATTTTAAAGTAACCACAAATACATTGGTTCTTTAAATTTTAAACCTTGCCACCTGAATAACTACCTGTTTCACATATATAATTATATTACTTTATATACAATTTTCTGTCTAGAACCTAATTAAACGTTGATTAAGAGTACATTTGAAATATCATATATGATAGCAAATTATAAAAGTTATTTGAAAGTGTATAATTAGCATTGGAATATTTTGCACCTTATCATCCAAGAGGTTTTTTCATTAGACTGTTAAAATAATGTGTTTCTGTTAGGGATTTTGGTGGGAGTAGTTTTCCAAGATTGGTGTCAGTTGTTTTTCAGAGTTAAAATATACATTGACACTTCTTTTGTTCTCAGTACTTTCAGAATCATGTTCCTGTTCTCTTGATAGTCAAGTAGTGATGGTGTAGGGAAGAGCTGATATGCTGTGCCCATAATCATGAATATTCTAAACACAGAAATCTTAATATTTTATTTATATAGTAATACTTTTCTGTAATACCATTTCCAAATGTTTACCCTACTCAGTAATAACATAACAATAGAGCAAGTTCTTTTTCAGATGTGATAATTGCTTAATAAAGATTCTATAATGTTGCTTGTTTCTTTTTTTCATTACATGGACTAATGTTTCTTGTCTAGGATACAGGGAATGTTATCTGGGTCATGTGACCAGTCTGTTAAAATAGCATGTTTTCCTGGAACCTGATGTTAAATTAAGTAATACACACATTTCATAATAAAAATTACAAAGTTTTAGTAATGAGTATATAAGTCTTAAATTATAAGCTGAATAACTAAACTTACTTTTCTGAAAACATCCAACATGTGAGATACAGTCTGAAGGGTGATACTGTGATAATGTGCTGGCAGGTCGTGTGACTGGCAAAATTCACTCAAAAGAATTTCCAGCACAATATGTGTCCTGGTTACACTTTGTGCACCAAAAATCTCACATGGTTTGCCTGGAACTGATCTTAACACTTGCACAGTGAGCATCCACCTTCAAACTGTCCAAGCTATTACACAACCTCATTTTGTGTCACTAATTGCCTTCTTCGTCTTATATGGCCTCCTCAGTTCTCCTCTTCCATTCGGTCCTCTGTTAGGTCCGTCTGTCCGAGGCTTTGATCGAGGTTTCGAAACATCATGTTAGCCTTGCGACAAACTCGGAGGACCAGGGTACCCGTCTTAGTCTGACCTCTCCCCCTTGACCAATCTGGCTAAGGAGGCCCTACTAGTAGCTATGCTACCGCTAGCATAGCTCTTGGGGTCACTGAGGTACTCAAGCCCCACCACCATGACAAGGTGCAGGTCGAGGGGTCGCCACTTTATGCAGACATTTTCCCTAACCGCGCATCAGTAGCACAGTGGACTCCGATATGGAAGCATTGGTTGCAATACTAATAATACGACAACGCCGACGCAAACGACGACAAAGACAGCGCCGTTTTTGGGTACATCCAATATTGAGAACTCGCAGCGAACACGGCTAAAGAGGCACGAAGATAATTTTTTTTTAAGTATTTTCGAATGAGTTTGACAACATTCAATGAATTATTGTCCTTGTTACAAGATCGTTTAAAACGCCAATATACCAACAAGAGAGAAAGCATACCTCCTGCAGAAAGACTTGCTATTACATTGAGGTAGTGGGTGGGGAGCTAGGATTGGTGTGGCGGACGCGAGTGGCTGCGTTTGCGCTGGATAAACGGTGGTCGGACGCAGCCACAAGTAGCGAGACACGGCGACTACGGCAGCGTGTGGCCCGGTCGGGCCACTACGAACGCCGTGTCTGCGCTGAGGCTATTAAAACTGCATATAAAATACAGACCGCAGCTTCTGGCGGAGGCTAGTGGCTCCGTTTGCGCCCAGCCTAAGTTGGCGCTGCAATTCAGTTACCTTTACATTAATTCACGCCCTCGCCAATATATGGCGCGGACGTTCACTTAATCTTAGCATTAGTTCATGCCGTCGCCAACATATGGCGCGGCAGTTCACTTAACTTATCTCTACATGTCTTTGTCAATAGAGGGTGAAGCAGGTCACCTAGCTTTGAGTTTTCGATGTCTCTATCCGGCTAATAAGATATCCAAGAAGGTAAACGGGTTTTCGCTGGCCTATTAGTTTAAACGTTTCACAAAAGATGGCGCGGAAATTCACTTACTTTTACATTAGATCAGGCCCTCGCTAATACTTGGCGCGGCGTTCAATTTAGCTTTAATTAGTTCATGCCCTCGCTAATATATGGCACGGCAGTTCACTCATCAGTAGATTAGTTGTTGTGTTTGCTGATAGAGGGCGGAGCAGGTCGCCTTCCTTTGAGTTTTCGACGTTTCCGTTCGGGTAGACAGTGGTTTCTAACGGTTTCTTTGGATCCCTTGCGCTCGAGCAATTAACGGTGACTCGAAAGCAAAAATTGCACGACGTTTGTTGTCGAATATTTTCTGCATATTTTTGCGCAAGGTATCTTACTACTGAAAGCTATTTGTTATCGTTGTTGTTTGTTTGCTTGATCTCTACTTTTTGACTTAATTTCCTTCTGCAAGAGGCTAAAAGTGCATAACGGATGGATAGGTGAACGAAGACGCGTTTAATTATATTCTTAAGCGGTTTGTAACATCTCAGAATATGTTGAACGTATCGCACCCCTAGAAGAATACTGTCACAACTCAAAAAATATAAATTTTCAAGAGAGAGGAAAAACCCAATTTTAATTCAGTTTTGTTGAATTATGAGGAAGCTAGAGCATTTTTTGAGTTGTGGCAGTATTCTTCTAAGGTTGATATATGTGGGATTTGAGGTTTTCACGGCGATATACGAGGTGCGATCGAAAGGTTTCCAGACTGCGCGTATAAAAACCCGTACACTTATCTCAGGTATTAAATTCATCCATCACCCTCGAAGTAGTTCCCCTGGGAGTGAACACAACGATCCCAGCGCCGCTGCCAAGCCTGGAAGCATTCCTGGAAATCTTTCTTTGTCAGCCTGTCAAGCACCATCTGCGATTCTGCCTGAATCTCTTCTATCGTCTCAAATCTCCTTCCCTTTAGCTGAATTTTCATCTTTGGGAAGAGGAAGAAGTCACACGGAGCTAAATCCGGCGAATAAGGAGGGTGCGGGATGACGGCCATGGTGTTTGAGGCCAAAAACTGCTGAACTTTGAGGGCGGTGTGCGCTGGCGCGTTGTCATGATGCGTCGCATGTGGAGTTCTTCCTTTAGAATCATCTGACAGGTCCCATAGCCTATCCCAACAATGTCGCACAAATCGTTGATGGTACGACGTCGATCTTCGTGAATGGCCTGTCGAATCTTCGTAACATTTTCGGGCGTTGTGCTCGAAGATGGTCGTCCAGAACGCTCGTCATCATCGACAGAGGTTCGGCCATTTTTAAAACGTGAATGCCACACAAAAGTTTGTGCACGACCCATTGCGGACTCCCCAAATGCTTGCTTTAGCATTTCATAGGTTTCCGTAGCCGTTTTGGCGAGTCTTTGGCAAAATTTGATGCACACGCCATTCCGAAATCGCAGGAGGGTCGGTGTAATGCACTACCGAAACGCCCGTAACTAAGAAACAAATGCTAATTCGATGATGCCGGCTGGCATACTGATTAACTATGAATGTAGGCCGCACCCCCTAGCGGCAGAAGCTCGTACTACATCCGGCTCGCCCTCTATTGACACAGTCTTGAATCTTTCCTATCGCACCTCGTATCTAAAGATGGCTGTATTCTGGGTTGTTGCACCGTGTAGTCTGGTAGAAGCTTACCAACGTACCATAGGTCATTGCTGCCTCCATAATCAGAGCGATGAGTAATTGCTGCAACCCAGAAGACAGGCATCTTCACGTTGAACATAGTTACTTCCATGGCTGAATGATTGAACTATCTTCATTACCGCTCAAGGAAAGCTTAGTCACAAGCAGATAGAGAGAAAAAAAACATACATTTATGCAAAGAAAGATGACAGTCATAAGCTCTCTTTGCGTGTTTATAAAGTACTCCTGGAGACCTTCGTTTAAATAATACGTATATTTGCCTCTTTGAGCAGCTTTTCATCTTGTTAATAATTATCATCTTTATTCATATGCGCCCGGATAAATATTAGCACTAATATGAGGTCTTTTGTGTGTTTCAGTCAACTCAAACTGACATGTTTGTGTGGATATAATTTTGTATTTCCTCAAAATAAGAATCCAATCGAAAAAACTTTAAAGATCGTAACAAAAATTAAACTTTGCCTAAATATAGCAGTGTATTTCTTCGCATCACATGAAATTGTTCTGCCACCTTCACTCTTTATATTTAATCAAGTACACGATTTCCTTTCTTAAAGATTTAACGTTTGTTCTACCATGACCCGGGCATCAGATTCTTGTGACAAAGGGTGTACGGATTGAATATGTTAGACTGCTAGTCATTTGAATGTTAGTTTTCGTGCGGTAATTATGTTAATGTGATATGAAATCACGGAATTATACTTGTGTATATATGTTACTGGATTATTAATTGGAACTTTAATATTCAATTATATTTTGGCTCCTTGAATCTTTATATTTAATTGTTTGCATAATCGTCATTGCTTCTGATCTAGTGAAATCTTGACACAAATATATTTCACGCACATGTTATAGAAACGCGATTATTTTGGACGTTGTTCGTAATCTGAAGTATATTTAATGTGCATGGCATTTCGGGAATTGTCTGTTCCCCCCCCCCCCCCACGTTGTTAAGTGGGAGTGAGTACGATGGCGTGTTCCTGTTCTCATCGCAAAGAAGACGGTAAACACACAGTGAATTCTGGTGTGGAAGCATCGGCCACTCGGATGACAGAAACAGACATAGGGAATAATATTCAAATGTGTCTTGGAGAAATAAAGCATATCACTCCCATTTTATCGCTAATTCCAATCCCCATTCTCCTCATATGAAGGTTGGGACTTTTTGTTTACTTTAAGTCCAAATCCAGAGCTGTCGAATTGATCACCCACTTTCTTTTAGTGGCAAAGTTAATGTATATCAAATCTAAAACTTCTTGACGATGGTAAAGAGTCAATTGAATAAAAATTTCCTTGGATATTATCCATCGTCTAGTAAATATATTTGGATACCTGTCATCTCTGAAGAAGTCCAAGTTGTGCATCGAGTTTCGAATTAATGTTCATGTGTATTTATTCCCACCTTTTGTGAGTTTTTTTTTTTTTTTTTTTTTTTTTTGGCTTTATCGTGTTTAATGAATTTTTATTTCTACTATCTATTCTTTTACGTCCCACGGATGGATGGTGTGGTGATGTCTTTTTATTCCGGGACTTTCACTTTTTTACTTTGTCCGGAGATAGGGATTAGCTCTATCTAGTGGGCCCAACTGTGTAGGAACCTGAAGACGGAGATAGAGTCCCATCTCCGAAACGTCGTTTTACGTTTTATATTTACTAGACGATGGATAATATCCAAGGAAATTTTTATTCAATTTGCAAAGTTAATGGCTGAAGTTTTACCTCCGCGCCTACCTGTCCGTCTTCATGACTTTGTGTTAAGCGCAAAGATTTTCTGGTAACAAATGTAGAAGGACAGTCTGCCAACGATCTTCCGAATTGGATTGGCAACTTGCCATCTCGATGTTTATTGAGAGATTGCTGTATAAGTGACTTTGTACACAAAATCTTCATGTGTAGCATATTGACATGCTAACATGTGGCTGATGTTTTTAAAGTCAGACCTTAACAAAAATATGCCAGAGGAAATGGCGATTAAATAGAGGGAAACAAACTAGCTGTCTAGTAACGAATCAGTAGTTTCAACACCCTGGACACAAAGTCAAGTCATTGGATTTCATTCTGACACATTTTCTACCCAATGCATTATCAGAAAGACCGTGTGATCACTATTCAACAAGTTTCCCAGCGCCATCATCCAACCCATCGCAACCTCTTTGATGTGTTTATCCAAATCCTCAAAGAAGAATGGTTAAGGAGTGAAGTTTTCGCGGCAACTGAATTTGATTAAAGACTCTGTAGTCCGAGAATGGTTTAAATCACTAAGTCCTAATTACTTTCGCTTAGGTCGCAAGGTGAAAAGTAGTGTGACGCATGTCTACCAGATGACAGTAAAAGCACTGTTAGCAGCTTTAGGCGATCTGTTGTACGTGGTTACAGTAGATGTATGGAGGCCACTCGAACCATTCACAGAAGTCACTGTTGTGGCGTTGTCAGTTGGACTCAAAGCCTCTTGTCTCTAGGTCGTGCGTGCTGTAGGGCGAAGAGTGGTGTACGTACCTGTTCCGTGCTTATGTGATAAATCAGTGAAACAGGTGAGTTTTCTTTAAAGAAACACGTTCTAATCGGTGACACTATTTTATTAGCACATATTCATTTATGCCAACAGCGAATGACATTCGTTTAAAAGCAGTTTTGAATGTGTACAGTCAATTTAATGCAGGTTGTGTTTCGTTGACTTTAAGAGCGGTTAACAACAGATTTGCCTTAAAAAACTGCAGAAGGCCTCATTGATGAGCGTCTGCATGTACAAACAAGGCCTGGGTTCAGTTCTCGGCCCTGAGACCGGCTATCTTGACTAGGGTTTTCACGGGTTTCCTCAGTCCCTCTAAGCAGATGCCAGGATAGTGACTTAAAACAGGCCACGACCGCTTCCTTTCACATCCTTTCCAATTAATTGTTGTCTATGATTCTCTTATTCGACGCTATATAGTCTCAGCTACTGAAAAAGCGTCGTTAAATAAACTACAAATTAATAAGTAACGATGAATAAATATCGAAAAAATAAGTCGTAAGTTTTGATTCTCTAATAACTTGACTGTGTTACATGAACAGCGTAATCGCACTGTCAGCTTAACTACGCGCTTTTTGCACGGAGTGCATAAAATTGGCGCAATGTCTGGAAATGGCATCTGTCAATCAGTAGCAGTTTTTAATTATGAAAGTACTTTATTCCTTTCATTTAAATTTGTTACTGCCGGCCTACACTCTGAGTTATCAGGTATTTATTTTATGTCAGTCCAGTAGGCCTATAGGTCAAATTCAAATGCAGTTTTATAGATTTTCTCAGAAATGGTTCATGGAACCAAAAACGTTTATTTGAACCGCTTTTGGATAAATGAATACGTAAAAAATACAACGGAAAAAAAATCTGCAGTATGTAGTGCAAATCTGGGTGTAGGCAACTTCATACTTAAATTTAGTATGTAATTGCTGTTTAAAATAAATACAAAGATACTATCTCCAACTTTTCGAGGCTTCCATGAGAAATTAGTAGTTGCTGAGCTAGTAAGGAAATTCCCCGTCTTTTATGAAACACGAAAATTTAAAGTAACCTATATCTCAGCCATATAAGTCAAGTTTACATCACCACATTCTGTTTTCTTTCAAATAAATTCTGATAGACTGTTATCCTCTCATCTACTCCAAAGTCTACAATTTAGAAAGTAATCTGCTTCATTATGGTTTTCCGACTTATACTTTGTATGCAGTTCTCATTTCTTTCATGTCTGCTAAGAGCTCCCGCCGTATAAATAAAGAAAATAGGCCTACACTGTGATGGAAGTGAATTATCCTTATCAAACATTATCATAAGCAAGGTTAGGTTACGTTTGACAGTGACGAGACCCAAAGTCATATGAAGAGCCGATTTTAATTGCAAGTCGTAGTATGTTAAAAGTCGTGTAACATATGTTCATTTCAGTCAAATGAAATAGTGCCCATCACACCTCCTGTACTAGCTAAAGCAAAGACACATCTGACTATTAGAACTCGTAAATATTGTGTGAATGTAGGAATTTTACAGCAAATATTTTTATTTATAAACGGTTGTTCCGTTTTTTACACGGCTTTCTTTTATACCTTTTGATCTTTAGTGCTAAAATTTGACACCGCTTTCTCCCAATCTGTCCAACAGTTCGTTTGATAGTCAACTTTTCTACTTAGGATATAAAATGTGTCTGTCGCCTTTCTCTCATGAACTAAACAAGAGAGATGCACTGAAACAGTTTAAACGATGTTTTAAAGACTCCGAAGGATATAAAACATTCTCCGTACAACAAAACAGTTATGTCCAGCTTCGTTTCGAAAGGTGCCTGCACCATAGTTTTCACACTTTTCTTGTTTCTACCATCCAAGCTACAAGTTCAGCCATTGTCATGTATTTGTGCAAGATAGTACGGCTGCTTCGAGTTGTGTTCATACACCTCAAATGTAGACATCCAGGGAATGAATTCCATCAGAATCCGTGTTACAATAAGTGTCAATCTTCAATAGTCAGAAATGGTTAGAATTTAAATCTGCTGACAACTGGAAGTTGGTAAAGTCTAGAAAGAATAAAACTCGCTGTTAAACTGCGAAACTAAACAATTCATTGCTGTGATGCGATATATCGTTTCTTTCCTTACGAATCCCATAAATTAGGGCTCTGTCTCGTCTTATTCCGTTTATTGGGGGAAAATGATGAAAACGGTTTACTTTATGTCAAAGATGTATATATTATATGAAATGAAATGGAAAGCATGAATTTGTCAAACTTTATCATTCCAGTCTTCATCAACCCAAAATAGTCTGTGACTGAAATAAAAACGTTTCCGTACAATTTAGTCGAATTACAATGTTTTTAAAATAACACATAAAAATCGCTCGGTAATGTAAATATTTGTTGTAGTGTTGGTACTTGAAATGGTAGTGTCCTTTTTTTAAAGTGAATCTTGATCAAATTTCTCATCATGAAAGCGTTCAATGAAAAATTTAAGTTTTAAAATTGACAGTGACTTCGTTACTTCCCAGCCACGTGTATGTGATGACTCTTGTAGCATACGATGACATGGACTCTGGAATGATGATTGGAGGGGAGTCGAAGTACTCAAAGAAAACCATATCATTTTAACTGCCTCAGAAATCCTGATATTGAACTTCGACTGTCCCGGTGAGAAACCTACTATAATCGCTTTATTTTACGTCATACTTTTGTAAAGAATTTTTCATCTTTCATTATTATTTAATAAAGCCTGTATAACCTCGAATGTAATAATACTGTAATAACAATAATAATGTTTAAAATTATTAATAATTGTATAGTTATAACCATCACGACAAGACCTTGAGGCGAGCGATGATTTGACAGTGAAGTTACTAATTCTATTTTATATAACAATTATAGATTATTTTTGTGTGCTATAAAAACTGTAAAAAGGCACGCAGATGTATATATTTTATTTGAAAATTCCGAGAAGTAGCATTGGTTAAAGGCGATAGAAATTTTCCTCAAATTTTACTTGTTACAGGTGGATGGACTCAGGCGGCAAAGCGGAAGAGACGAATCCTCAGCAAAGTCCTGAGTTGCCCCTCACAGTGACAGCCACGCCTCAGCGGAATTTGCAACAAATTAA
Source organism: Zootermopsis nevadensis (assembly GCF_977971745.1). Lineage (NCBI taxonomy): Eukaryota > Metazoa > Arthropoda > Insecta > Blattodea > Termopsidae > Zootermopsis > Zootermopsis nevadensis. Next base: position 254,419 of record NW_028259151.1, on the reverse strand, counting down.
CATGATAGGTGGAAGTGGTGACGGCACGAGCCAGAATCCTAAAGGTTCCAAACTAACTCTTGTCATTTCCAAGGCTGATAATGACAATATCAACAACTTATCGAATAAAAAATACGATAAAATCCACGATAAAAACGAGGAGAATCGTAGGCTGCTTAGTACTAGCGGCGTGCCTCACAAGAAGATCCTTATTGTGCCTTCATTGCGTCAGGAAGCAGTTGGCGGTGTGAGGTCGAACCCCGCTGTGCTCTCGACAGTTAACAAAGACAGTGCGAGTGTCAGTGTTCCCCCGACTTCTAATGGAGGTATATCAGAGATTGTAGATTCAAAATTTCAGAACAAAAATGCATCCGGCATTAGCGAGTTACGCCCTCCAACTTTCGTAGTAGGACTCGAACTTAAAGGGCTTGAAGATAGTATTCGTGCTGGACACAGTCTACCGTTAACAATGTCAAGTCTCAGATCCCTGAAGTTGGAGGATGCGAAAAGCCAGCATCCAATCATCACGCCGCAGGGTCCAGACTGGAGGAGCTCGTTCTGCTTCTCAGAAGTTGCGAGCCACATGTCGGTGCGGTCCCTGGCTTCGGTCGGTATGGGATCCACCGATGGTCGGAAGGTCACTATTCGCCGAGTACCCACGTCTCCCACCGAGCTCTTCAACATCATTCACTCCCCCACGTGAGTAACAGTGCCTTTGTTAATTGCTGGTTTGGAGCCAGTGTCCAATTGGATATGAAACATCTTGTCACAACAAAAAATTCCATTCTCTTGTGCAAGGTACTTGAAAATTTATTCAATTTCCTGATATACGTTATATTTGTCAAGGTGTGGTCTCTGTATAGTCACAGCAATAAGGTGTATTTATTAATGCAGTCGTCAATAAATTTTTGATATAATTTGCGTAACTTTTCGATCACCCTGTACAGAGAATTAGTTCAAGTCTCAGTAAGCCATTTTAAAACATAGTAATCAGACAAAAGGATATGTGTATCCGTTTTAATGGAACAAAAAAATTGACAGTAAGAAATAAAGTCATAGTCGAATGCTGCAGTTAGTGACGACCAGATAATGTCTTGCCTGACTGATCAACATTTTACATCTTGCCGGCAGCCATTCGCTGATATGTAGCGGAAAGCATTTGTGACGCAACAGAATTTTGTTTTTCAGAAGTAATTAGAGATAACGCGGTTTGTTGATTACCTTTACTTGTAGAACAGGTACTACTGTGGGCGCCAACACGTATAGAGGGAAGGGATCTGTTTAGAAATGGACAGGACCGTACTTACACTTCTCGGGGCCCGAGGCGCTAAGCTCTTGCTGGACCCCTTTAAAGATACCAGAGTCAAAAAAAAAACCTTGCATATATAAATATAATCAGAAAAATTTTTTTACCGATCTGTTAAAACACAAATGTTGTTATACTGCGAAATATAAAGAACAGTACTGAACTAATCTCTGTGTCGCAACTGCCCTTATGTCTAGCCATACGGCTTTGGCGGGTCATCACGTGTTCAGCGCATCGGCTCTCATAGCCGTGTTTCTGGCTTTCGTGACCAGCGTCCACAACCCTTTCACAAGTAGCTCCTCATTTCACATTCTCTTTTTATAAAAAAATACCGTCTTAATCAGGGCTGTGCAAATGGGGGGGGGGATCACAGAGTGCGGCGCACCGGGGCCCCGATCGATAAAGCACAAAACGTTTAATATTTTTAATTAGAAGTAATAATATAATTTTGTTATTGATTGCCAAGGAAATATATAAACCTGCACGCAATAAGACGAAAGGAAATGTTTGGCGTGGCCCGGTCTCCCGACTTGGTTTATTCATCTCAAATAAGTAAGGGGACTCCGATTTCTTCTTCCACCCGGGCATCAATTACCTTTGTATGATCCTGATATTTATCATTGTAATTTTTACGTATTAAAGTTCGTGGAGTTTTTTTCTTTATTTTTGTCAAAATTAACTTTATTGAGGGCCCCAAGCCTCATGCGCCTGTGCCTGAGCACGGCCCTGGAAGTGGAGGTGGGAAAAGGTGGGAATTAGCCATTCTAAAATACGCTTTAATGCGATGTACATTTTGTATGTATGGAGGTGGGAATAGGGAAGAGGTCCATTTTAAAGTACTATTCTGTCATATTGTGTAGTGATTAAAACAGGGCCCAATTTTATCCTCCTGAATTATAAAATAATAAACCCCGAAAGCCATATGGCTTTCCTATAACATTATCGTCCTAAGGAGGTACTATTTTTGAACTCGTACAAGGACTTTGGGCCGACCGTTTGGTCGAGTGGTTAGCATTCCTACTTTGTATTTGAGATGTCCCGGGTTTAAATCTTGACCTAGAGACCAGCTAATCTAACCGAGGTATCTACAGCTTTCCTCAGTCCTGGAAAAATATCGGGATAATACATTAAATTGGGCCACTGCCGCTTCTATCCGCATCTTTCCAATTCATTGTTTATTAATCACCACCACATTCGGCGCCATATAGTCTCAGCTGATGACAGCATCGTTAACAAATCACAAATATATAAAACAAAGACTAGGAACATGTCTTGTAATTGGCTGTCTTGGCACACAGGCCTGCCATTTCGTACAAGGGCATAAGTTAGGTGTAGTTTGTCTTGAGACTAATAAAGCACATATTATTCAGGAAGCCTAATTTATTGGTTAATAACTCTTATCCTGAGGAAAGAGTATTGTGCCAAGTGCAATTGAATCTTAGCTATGGACGGGGGAGTACACTAAGAATAGTAATTGTTCTTGGTCTAATTTCATAGAGCTGTGAAATTCAAGAACGTTGAAATTATAATGCGAAACTGCACTTGCCTCAAATGGTTGAGAATGAGGAGGACTTAGCACATGGAGGTGTCGGATTGGAAACGAGCCAGACAGAAGAGAACCAGCGTCGTTTGAAGTTATACACAGAACTCGTGATCTTCATATTTACTTCTGTCAAAATTCGGTACAAAATTAAGAAGTTTCATGTCTAAATTGATTCCTTTAAGTAGGCTGAAGCGTTGGTATCTTAACAAGAGATCGTGGTTCAAGACCTGGATTAGCGGAAAATGTCCAGCTTACTACATTTGGCAGTATTCGGTTGGTCTGATATATCCCTCTAATGTCGAATTAACCTACTGCAGTATTCTCTGGCGTAAGCTCTTAACTGCTGGTTCTAGGTACCAAGATAACATTCTTGCCTTTTCTCAAAACATCTTGTGTAGTCACCCATGTTGCTGATATGTTCGGTGATTAGTTTCCGGGATTAATTAAGTAACTACATATAAAGATAAAGACGCATTGGTCAATATTTGAATTAGGAAGTATGCTGACGTGACTTATTTCAAGATATTTGAATTGAATTGAAATCACTAAAACCCTGGTCAGTACAGCTGATCCACTGGACGAACCAGGAACCTGTCGAATGCTTGCAAACTTGTCTGATGGTGCAGAAAGTCTACGAACATAATAGTAGTATAGCACCAGAAATGTTCGCTTTGTGTTTGGGTTTAAAGTCCTGTACTTTTCATTGCGAAATTTGTAGTCTTACGATAAATTATATCTTTACGTGGCAAGTAATTGCATTGATGTGGAGATTGAAATATGATAGCCGGTCTGCACAGCATTACGCTACGGATCTTGGACAGTCTACTAAATTATGCAAAGAATATAAAACGGGCCATTAAAATAGTTGAGATAAGTGTGTAACATTAAACACACATAAAATGCTTAAGAGAAAGATAACTTTCAAGCCATTTAAACATCACGTCGTAGACAAATGAGCCTTTGTCTTTCTCAAAAACGCCTCTATATTAATGCTTATAAAAGTTGCCGTTCTTTTCAACTCGACCAGCACATGACAGGGTACAGACTGGATGGTCGGGATTTGAATCCTGGTAAGCGTTTTTTAAATTAGTTTTCTCGTCATCACGAATGGAAAGCCTCCAGGTCTACTAAGATACTTCCCTTGTTATTAAGTCTGCACTCAACTCCATCTACGTCCGAGGTAATTAATGAGTGGAGCTTTAGGCCCGCCTCCAGACACGCGTTATAGAATCCTGTTGTATGGTTCTAAATGTCTTAGAAATGTACAACTCTGTTAAGATGGCCTATTTGTTTCTAAAAAATTACTGCTTCGAGAAAATTCTTGTTGGCTTCAGACTCTGATGATAAGTAATGAGACGTTTAAAGTAAGGATGCGAAATTTGGTATTTGGATAGAATATAAACGTATCTACACGACGTATTGTATACGTTTACATATTTATATATTCTATAACATTCAGAATTTACATGGAACAGTAAAACAAATGTAATCCGAGCGGAATTTGGTCGTATGGCCATAAACGTGCCTAAATTTGTAAGATTACAAATCTGTGTATTAGGAAATTAAGTCTTATGTGGTCTGGCCTGAACTCTGTTTATTAATGAGGCACTTTAATGAAGCTGGTTGCTCCTTTTTCAAGCAACCTTCGTTTGTGCATTAGGCTATTGTTCAATCCACTGATGTATAGTTTACACTTTGTGTTAGTGTGCTGGAAAAATATCGAGTTTAAGTTATATAGAACCTAATATTAACAACGACTCTGTCAACAGATATATAGACTTTCCCTCGAAGTTGACTTATTATATCATTTGACATACTGAAAACATTGACACCTATTAAGAAGTGCCTTGAACTAAGCTAATCATGAATATTAACGTGTTTTATCGTCGATATTTAATATTAGGCTAACGTTTGTTACAATGATAAAGATGTGAAAAGTAGTGCTACAAATTTAAACTTCTGCCATTGCTTCTTTTGAGTGTATATCACATAAAAATGAACACATTAAGTTTCTTTCTTTCAGTAGAGGTTCATGTTTCTCTACTCTGTTAAAATATGTAAAATGTCATTCTTAATTTTTGGGAGTTTACCTCAGAACCAGTTCTGTGGAATCGGAAGAAATTTTAGGTGGAGTCGGTAAAAATGTACCGACTCCGACCTCGATATAAAATCTTAAGAACACTTTCGCTACCGTGTGAGCCGACGGCGGCCTCACACTTAGGGAGATTCAACGACGCGTTGAGTCACATGGTTTGGGAATAATGCTTTGTAACTTTGGCTCCGGTACCTTAAGATTACAAACTGTCTACAAATCAACCGATTTCTGCAATAACCATTAGACGTATATTTAAATATAGGTTAAAGTCTTAAATGTAGGCTGATGATTCACGTGGTGGTGATGAAATCTCTTATGGTACCATTTACCATTTTAATACATATTGAGCTTTTGTGAAGGAGTCAGAGATTTTAGTAACGACTACAGAGCCCTGCTCAAAACTATAATAATTAATTTGTATGCGTTTTTAAATGTGCGTAAAAGGTACACACTATGGGAAAGCCGTGTATTTTAACTGTCTGTACGGCTGTCTGTTACTTCGAACACGATTATTCTTGCATCAAGAACCTAGGAAACGCATGCTCTTCCCTCCGACATGACTTTATCGTGTAAAGATCGACAGTTTGGCTCAGAGGTAAAAATTGAAATTTAGTCTTTTGAAGGTGTTGTGTTTGTTTCTACTCTTGTCTCAGAAACTGGTTGTTCTGAGTGCGATTCTTGGTTTTACTCATTCCTTCCCGCTGAATGTCAGCACAGTGTCTGTCTTCCTTTTTTCCTTACCAGTCCCGCCCAGTTCATCGTCCATGGTCTTCACACTTGACTTTAAGTAACTTACACAGTTGACACAGAATTATAACTAATTCAACGTTAAGCCAGTAATGAGCTGCATGTGGATCTTTAAGATGATAAGAAATCAGTAGGCTCTTACTATCTCATTAACCTCGTGCTTGACCCTGTCAACATATATACATTATGGGTCTGGAATCCAAGTTCATTGTTCTCCATGCTGACCGCGTGACATCTGAAGGTCTCTAGGGGTCAGTAAGATGGTACCGCTATAATCCCCTCTTCCCGAAGTTTGTTGTATGTATATATATTATTTTATAATATATATACACCAAACTTTTTATTAATGCTTAATAATATTTACTTACTTAATAATATATATTATTTTGTATTTTTTTCATATCCATGCACTCAAAAATAAATGTCTATTTGCACTGTAAGTTTAAATGCTGTGGAGGAGTAAAAGAATGACCACACATACACACATTCTTGTAGACCACATTTGTCAGAGCCCATGACATATTCACGATCATTCTGAAATGTATTCCATCCCTCACAAATACGGAAATATTCTTGTCATAAGCTCATAGGAAAATATGTCTTGCAACTAATCTAATTTTTCAACAGAATTTTGTTCACAAATTCGTCGTTTATTTACGAAAACATTGCGATTACCAAACACGTAAATAGCTTCGGGGTGCTTCAAGTAAAACACTGCCTACAGTCGAATTAATAAACGTTACAAGTTTGACTTGGTAAGAAATCGAAATAAGTCAACTTGCTGTGAGAACCGGTTCTGACTGAATTCCGTGGTTGATTCCTCGTTTTCCTCGATACGCAACTACTTAGTGATTTTAATTGGCTATCCAGTGGCTCCGGTTCAAAACGTGTTGGTTATTGGTAGGATCCTAGCGTCGTTTGACGCAATTAAAGGTGTATGTATATATGCATCTGTGTAACAGGCCATTAATATCTAAATCTCTGCCTAATGATGACCTGCTGAGGTCGAAAAATGTAGTAGACAGCTAAATAATACTTATATAGAAAGTTATTTATGTATTTTATGAATATGTGTGGCTTTATATGTGAAGCAGCCGCGAATTCATTACGAAATATTTAGGGTTTATTTGAATGCATATGTTAACAGTTGCTTATAAACTGACGGACATTATCTTACTGATCAGTGGATACGCAGACTCACAGTAACTTCTCTTTACACAGTAACTAACCTAAGACAGAGCCTATAATCACATGTGTTGGTTCAGTCCGCTCTATTAAAAGTATCGGCATTATGTAGTCTCTGCAGTGCAAACAGTATCATTAGATAACTTTGGAATAAACAACAAATATTAGCTGCCCTATATAATGCTTCCAAAATCGCCATACCATGACGTACGTATTTTGAAGATGGCAACTGGAATGGATAATTCTCAACATTCAGCGTGGTTTATCCCCTAAAACCAAAGTTTTAGATCAAATATTTATTACCAATATCAACAGTCTGCGTGTATTCACAATAAAACATTACAAATTAATTATAGAAATAAATAATAAATCCCATTCATTTACAATTTTTCTGTAAAATGTTTTATACAAAGTCGTCTTGAATTTCAATCCAATGGATAGCTAAGCAATGAAAGTATATTTTTATATTCCTCAGAACCTATGTGCAGTTTTGAATTGCATCAGTAATGTGGAAATTACGCAGTAAATCCACGTAGTATTTGGTTGGAGTAAAGCGATTTAGTCAGTTTCAGTATTGCCCTTGATGAAAAATGTCGGTAATGTATACTCTGTCGTTATTTAACCTACAAATCAAGTACGGTAGAGAAATTGTGATATTATCACTTTCGCTTAGCTGATGTCACTGTGATATCGACTTGGTTTATGATGCAGCAACGCAATTTAACTGACAAAATAAATATTTTATACATGGCCGTATTATAAAACAGCTTAATTCAGTCCAGACCTCCCCACTCTACTTGTTAGCATTCATTTCATACGGAAGAATATTTTATACCTACGGAAATATTTTGTTCTTTGTGATTTAAGATGTAAAAATTAAGATCGCTTTTCCACATTAATCCCAGTCTTATACATTTTTAAATGTGTTAAAACTCTACCAGGAAACTAAGCGTTATCGCCACACGCTGTTATGTTCTTATTATTTATGCCTAAATTGTTTTACAAACGTTTCGAGAGCAATCTTTCGAAACATTGGCACAGAAAATGGTGTATTCACCATTCAGCCACCTGACGCGGCTTTTAGCCCGAGAGTCTTTCATCAACTTCAGTTGCCGCGAAAGCTTCATTTTACACATGATATTATAGTGTTTATTACACTTATAACCATTCGTTGAAGAATCCTTGTCAGGTACCTGGTAGTGTTCCAATAGCTGTACGAGGTGCTACCCAAAAGTTCAGGGAATTTGCCCATTAAAAAATTGCTTATCATAACTCCTAGTTTCCACCGTCCCCTTCGAAGTAGTCCCCTTGGGCATGGATACAGCGATCCCAGTGTTTTTCCATGATTCCGTGCATCCCTCGAAGTTTTCAAGTGTGAGTGTTTTAAGCACCTCCTGCGATTCTGCCTGGATCTCCGCAATTGTGTCAAAACGACGGTCTTTCAATCGAAATTTCATTTTGGGGGACAGGAAAAAGTCGCAGAGGGCCGGGTCAGGCGAATAGGGTGGGTGGGGAATCACTGTCGTGTTTTTGGAAGCCAAAAACTGCCGAACAACGAGCGATGTGTGGGCGGGCGCGTTGTGGTGGTGGAGAACCCAGCTGTTGTTCTCCCACTTTTCTGGACGCTCTCCCGTAGCCGCTTCAAAACTTCACAAAACATCATGGATTGTTCGTCTACGATCTGCAACCATAGCCTCTCGCACTTTCGAGATGTTTTCCGGTCGATGGTCGTCCTGAACGCTCATCGTCGCCGACAGACGTTTCGTCCATCCTTAAAGCGTTTGTACCACAAAAATGTTTTACTTTGACTCATAGCATTCTCACCAAATGCTTCCACGAGCATGCGGTGGGTTTCTGCAGTAGTTTTTTAAGCTTAAAGCAAAATTTGATGCAGTTTCTTTGCTCCTTTAAATCTGCCATTTATGCAGGTTTAAAAAATCGCCGAACCACTACAACACAACGTTACAAAAACGCACGAGACTCAAGAACGCGGCCTCTCGCCTTCACGGCTGTTGGCACACTAATTCACATAGGGTACTGCTCGCCCCATCTAGCGGCGGCAGGCCATTCCACAACCGGTTCGCGTGTGGAATTCAAATTCCTCGAACTTTTGGGTAGCACCTCGTATATAAATGTAGTAGCATGTCTAGTCCCGTCACATGAACTCTATAATATGTTCTCTTTAACCTGATGACATCAGAATAGTAATCTTATTCTGGAAATTCTGTGACACATTTATCGTGTTTATTGTGCAGTGACCAAATCATAGCACACGTCCATTAATTTTAGTCAGCTGCATATAAGAGGTGCGATCGGAAAGTTTACAGACTGCGCCTATAAAAACCCGTACACTTATCTCAGGTATTAAATTCATCCATCACCCTCGAAGTAGTTCCCCTGGGAGTGAACACAACGATCCCAGCGCCGCTGCCAAGCCTGGAAGCATCCCTGGAAATCTTTCTTTGTCAGCCTGTCAAGCACCATCTGCGATTCTGCCTGAATCTCTTCTATCGTCTCAAATCTCCTTCCCTTTAGCTGAATTTTCATCTTTGGGAAGAGGAAGAAGTCACACGGCGAATAAGGAGGGTGCGGGATGACGGCCATGGTGTTTGAGGCCAAAAACTGCCGAACTTTGAGGGCGGTGTGCGCTGGCGCGTTGTCATGATGCGTCGCATGTGGAGTTCTTCCTTTAGAATCAGCTGACAGGTCCCATAGCCTATCCCAACAATGTCGCACAAGTCGTTGATGGTACGACGTCGATCTTCGTGAATGGCCTGCCGAATCTTCGTAACATTTTCGGGCGTTGTGCTCGAAGATGGTCGTCCAGAACGCTCGTCATCATCGACAGAGGTTCGGCCATTTTTAAAACGTGAATGCCACACAAAAGTTTGTGCACGACCCATTGCGGACTCCCCAAATGCTTGCTTTAGCATTTCATAGGTTTCCGTAGCCGTTTTGGCGAGTCTTTGGCAAGAGATTCAGGCAGAATCGCAGATGGTGCTTGACAGGCTGACAAAGAAAGATTTCCAGGGATGCTTCCACGCTTGGCAGCGGCGCTGGGATCGTTGTGTTCACTCCCAGGGGAACTACTTCGAGGGTGATGGATGAATTTAATGCCTGAGATAAGTGTACGGGTTTTTATATGCGCAGTCTTGAAACCTTCCGATCGCACCTCGTATAATATTAAGACATAATAGGAAAATAGTTTATGAGGGCACTGCATCATGTTCAGTGGCGGGACTTGGTTATGTTCACCCTTTTGGTTCTCTTGCCAAAGACAGTTAATGGATCTAATAACAATATTTAGGGCGCAATGAAAGCACGCTTCTTAATAGGGAATCGATCACATAACTTGAGAGTTTTTCAATAGAGAAGATGAAAAATTCAATGATGCCTCGTGTTTAATCAGGTCCTTGAATTTATTCATCTTCTTCATACTGTGTATGTGGACTTAAAAATGTGTCACTTGTTAGGAACCGCATTAATAGAGCAATACTGACATGTATATACCGTACATTGCATAATCATTCTAACTGATTCTTAGAAGTCGTAAATTATATTCCGTTTCGCGTGTGGATTTATTTAAATTAACCCATAACATCGTAAATGGAGGTGATTATCTGTGGCTGTAGAACGCAGGATTTAGCAGCTGTTTTATTTGAAAAGTTTCAATTTTTATGAGTGAAAACAGTCAGATTACCCTCTATAGGAACGCAAAGGCTTTAGGTGATGTCACAGGTAATGACGTTCATACTTCGCACCACTCTTTGACCGTTATTTCTGACACACAGCAGTAAACAAGGTTGAAAAGGTGTACAGTGCGTTTCTAATTTATGTAATACAGTCGTGCAATATGTTATTAAATCACCATTATTTCTAAACCTGTGTTATGGAAATGTACGTAACATAAAACAGTTCTGTGTTTCGTGTCTGCAAGGTCTGTTTGATTTTCTTTTAATTTTACTCAAAATTTATGCAAAACATTTGTATTAGTACATTTTGTCCCTGAGAAAATTTATTACATCCAGACTGACATAAGCGTTCATTACGAATTGTTGTCAAATGCACCCAAAACAGGGGTATATGGACATCTACTTTAAAGTAATATGCATACAAATTTTTACAATTTAATACATGATATAGCCTTGTTATTGTATATTATCATATATATTTGATTCTTTGTATTCTGCGTGATAGTGTCCTGATAACGATATGATGTCCACTAACCGTATTTGTACTCATTTATGGATTTGAGGTAAAATTTGGAAGTAAGAACGCGGGTGAAAAGTTGTTTGGCGACTTTAGTTTTAGATCGGGTTGACCGATAAGAGCGTAAATGCGTTTGGCGTAAGTTATATCTGCTTATGTTACTGAACATTCAGGTGATGAATTTAAATAACTTTAAATACACACTGCCAAACCATTAGTTCTAGAACAAAGGTTTAATTTAAATGTAAATTGTAGTTGAGAACTCGATACGTTGTAAATCTCCAGTATCGATTTAATTACAGTTGAACTACTCCAAGCAGGTGGCACAGTGTTGCGTAATCTTATAGTTTCTCTTCGGAACGAGAAAGAATTATCTCACCAATGGGAAAAATCAATTATTCTTCTTCTTGAAAACGGAAATCAGTAATTTCCTAGAACAATTCTTTCGTCAACTTCATATGGTATTTTGCTGAAACGTCTTACACTATTAGGTGATAAAACTGGTTATCATGCATATGTGGGTCAAATTAATCATACCTTTCGGAGCCACAAATACGTTATTAGAGAAATAATGTAATGGATCAGTGCATTATATTTTTATACATTTATAGATATTAGTAAATTTGGTGAGAAACACTATGTAAGATTTTAATTCGGACCCAACAACTTTTAGAGTTAATTAACTTGTGTGTAGACCAACGTGAGTTGACTAGTAGAGTTTCCTTTGTCGTTTGTCGTCTACTAAACGGGGTGCTCTATGTTCAATGCTCTTTAATTTCACTCTGAAGTATAACATCAGGAAAGTTGAAGAGAATGAGAGACGTGTGCAACTGAATGGATTAAATAAGATACCAGGATTTTAGTTTATTAGTTAAACAAGAAAGTACAAAAGATTCAGTTGGAAGTAATTATTGTCTTTTTTTAATAAGATTTTCAGGAGAGAGTGGACATTGTGTGCGCTTTCGTCGCTGTTAAGTATTATCCTCATTGACTTCAGTTCCTCAACTGGGTGTTCGCCTTGCGCTAGCTTTCCTTTGACTTTCATTCAAATGTTCTGGTTCAGTTGTCCTGTACATTCACCACAGAGCTCTCCTTGTATTACTAGGCATCTCTATCCAGCCAACTCCGCTGTACACAGTCGTCCTTATTCTGTTGGGAATTATTCAGCGGTTCATAAATCCCTCTTCGTTATGTTATTTACAAGTTTATCACCGTTATTACACCATCACGTCCTTCGCCATTCCAATTCTGTTCTCACCTTCATTCCAAATAAAAGTGATGTTTGTGGAGTTTCCTTTGTTAAACCAGAGAATGTGCACAATATTCATATATAAACTGTTCAAAATATTGACGTAAAATATTACTTCTAATGTCGAAAGCTTATCACATTTATTATTCTGATATGGCAGCTGCTAATCACTGCTTTGTCACGGTTCATATGTTGGCTCCTCGCATAGGGAATAAGGCTGAAATTAGATTATTATACAACTGCAAAGTCCATGTACTTAAAGCTAATGACAGCATTGCACGCCAACAGTTTACATTTTCAGACACCTCGGGCGCACATGTTCGCTAGCTAACATCTTCAAAGAGCTGTAGACTAAACGCTGTGTTCCGCAACCGTCACGTCAGAACAAGTTGTTTGTATTTCTATTCTTTTACCGATATTCGAGTAGGCACACTGATCACAAAACAAACAGGAATCTGTCCGTGTCAATTTTACTGAATAAACAAATCCATTTCGTGGGAGGATTGGGTAAGGGAGGGGATTCAAGAGTTTCTCTCCTTCTGTATGCTGTACGTCGTAGCTTCGAATTTGTCCTCAGTGTGAGCCAGTTCTACGAACGTTGTACAGAAATGTGGTTGTTTCTTTACAAGTAGCGGAATTATTTGTATCTGTCACAAAAATAAGATTGACCATTATGAACGTAAAGTTTAGATAATCACGATTCGTCCTCGTGGAAGTCATTTGAGTGGCAGACTGCACAGGAGCTGAAAGGAAGCCGTCGTATGTGAATATCCAAAATGGCAGTGGCTGGAAATAATCGCCAGAAATTCGACGCATCCGATCATTCCAGGTCAGTTAAGGAATTAGTTAATCTCTAGTTCAAAAACGCTTAGACAGACGCACTCGTCTCTTGCTCTACGGATTTTATGCTCTCAGCCGTAATTTGGAATAACAATAGAGAATAGAATCAAATGAACGCCAATATTCCATTCGGTTATTCAAAAGTCTGCTGAAAATTTTCTTGTTCTTTATTCGGGCTTTACTCAAAATTATGTGCGCTGTAGTAATATAATTACTTCATGGCATGTATCATACACGTGTTTACTGCTTGTCAGTTTAGCCAAGGTTTTAAAATGTATGAAGATGGCTGCCTTCTGGCTTGTTGCACCGTATAGTCTGGTAGACGCTTACCGAAGTTTGAGAGATATTTGCTGCCTACACCATTACAGCTTTGACCAGTAAACTACTGTTAGAACTCAGAAGACAACCATATTCATACTCGCCGCCATGATAAACTTAAATCTTGCTAAATTAAAATGTATATATGTCCACCGCTTGTATTTCGAATTAATTGTGTACGTCCTTATTTAATAAACAGTGTAACTAATAACGACACTGCAGCCTCTTAAATGGCAGGCTCAACTACAAGAAACTAACACTGGATATATACGAGGTGCGATCGGAAAGTTTCCAGACTGCGCCTATAAAAACCCGTACACTTATCTCAGGTATTAAATTCATCCATCACCCTCGAAGTAGTTCCCCTGGGAGTGAACACAACGATCCCAGCGCCGCTGCCAAGCCTGGAAGCATCCCTGGAAATCTTTCTTTGTCAGCCTGTCAAGCACCATCTGCGATTCTGCCTGAATCTCTTCTATCGTCTCAAATCTCCTTCCCTTTAGCTGAATTTTCATCTTTGGGAAGAGGAATAAGTCACACGGCGAATAAGGAGGGTGCGGGATGACGGCCATGGTGTTTGAGGCCAAAAACTGCCGAACTTTGAGGGCGGTGTGCGCTGGCGCGTTGTCATGATGCGTCGCATGTGGAGTTCTTCCTTTAGAATCAGCTGACAGGTCCCATAGCCTATCCCAACAATGTCGCACAAGTCGTTGATGGTACGACGTCGATCTTCGTGAATGGCCTGCGGAATCTTCGTAACATTTTCAGGCGTTGTGCTCGAAGATGGTCGTCCAGAACGCTCGTCATCATCGACAGAGGTTCGGCCATTTTTAAAACGTGAATGCCACACAAAAGTTTGTGCACGACCCATTGCGGACTCCGCAAATGCTTGCTTTAGCATTTCATAGGTTTCCGTAGCCGTTTTGGCGAGTCTTTGGCAAAATTTGATGCACACTCTTTGTTCATGAAAATCCGCAATCGCAGGAGGGTCGGTGTAATGCACTACCAAAACGCCCGTAACTAAGAAACAAATGCTAATTCGATGATGCTGGCTGGCACACTGATTCACTATGAATGTAGGCCGCACCCCCTAAAGGCAGAAGCTCGTACTACATCCGGTTCGCCCTCTATTGACACAGTCTTGAAACTTTCCGATCGCACCTCGTGTGTGTATATATATATATATATATATATATATATATATATATATATATATAGGATGTGAACCAAACTTATTGTAAATGCTGTAGTGGTTGTTAGCGTCGAAGCAGTCGGTGATCGGCATTAACTTATATCTCTTTATGCATTGCATCTTATATGATCTGCTCTTAAGAACCAAGCAGTCAGGTCGAAAAGACTGGGCAGTCAGAAGTATTTTACACTTTAAGTTATTTCCTAAGAATACGTGGATAAACAATTTCGTCTGATTGTATCTTTAGCAATGTTTCCAAAATTCGAAGTGACTTGTTTAGAATATAATTCAAAAGCGTTATTTCTGTCCCATCCTTAACCGTACGTTTGCTGAACAATATTTTAGATCGTTACAGTATTCTGCATATATGTCTGTGTTTTTTAAATGAAGCAATTATGTCACAAACGCGAAGCTTAATTTTATTTGAAGTAAATTCAATATATATGCAATAAGGTAAAGTTGTTAAGTAAAATTTTATTGAAGAAAGTTAAAATGAGGTACTCATGTAGCAGGCATAAAGAAAATCATAAGTAAATTGCCGGCCAGTGGATTAACTCCTGCATTAACAATTTTCGGAGTAAACGGTGATTAATCAATTGGTTTTTTAATGAAGTCGTGGTGTGAGTTCGTAGGTTTCCCTCCCTCCAAGTCGCTATAAATCCCTTCACTTACCAACATCTTCACTTGAGCCCCGAAGATGGAGACATTATGTTTCTAGGAAACGTTTGTGTCTGCCTACCAATCTACACGCCACCAAAATCCGGAAGTATGACATCAAGAAGTGTTTACTCGAGTTTGAGATTAACACTTCCGCCCTTCGAGTCAAATAGAAACATGCCATTCTTTAAGAGTGAAAGCTTGGTGCTAATGCAGATGTGCCAAGAACGCTGTAATGCCGTTGATTTAGCCGACTGACCACAGTCCTTCCCCTCTGCCCGGATGTCGACTGCGAGTGGGCTTCGCAAATCATTCTTAAGTGCACTGTTGAATTGCCAGTGCACATGTTATTGTACCGCAGTGACTTTGCCATTAACAATGATTTTGCTAATTTTGTCCCCATAATTTAAGCTCTTAAAACGAATATTATTTACAAGTGGTTTTTTTGAAAGTGTTGATTCCTGTATCTGAATCCTTAGCCAGGTACGATATATAACTTCACTGAATTGAAGAGATGAAACATTAAATTCGGAGTCTTACGGAGGAGTTACGTGGAAATTCTGTTGTATTACACACATGTTCATGTGAAGGTCGATTGTTAAATATATTCTTCTGTTATACACAAACTGCTTACAATAAGGATCAGCAACCTGCGGGCCGCATTTGAAGCTCGCAAACTTTTCCCAAGGCGAGAAGGGAAAAGAAATTTATGCATGAGGTTAACGTATAGATAATTATATAAGCGTTAAGGGAATCAACAAAGGGAGCTGGGGTAGATCAGTTAGTATAGTGACTGAACGACCGGAGTTCGATCCCCGGCAGGAACAGATGATTTTTCTTCTAGCCTCTACATCCTCACTGGCTCTGGAGCCCACCGAATATTTTATCCATTGGGTACCTGGGTCCTTTCTCGGGAGTAAAGCGCCGCCGGGGCGTGACTCTAACCATTTACCCCATCTAGCGCCGAGATTAAGAATGAGTAGGAGCTGTACCGCCTCTTCCCCCCCCCCAAGCGCCTACATGGCGTACAGTGCGATAGCTTTAATTACTTTACTTTTAAGGTAAAAAAAAAGTGACAGTGGAACCACGGTTCCGGAAAATTTGACGTAAATACGTCTATACGGTAAGGAGTTTATATAGTGGCTTTATTCTAAATATTTTCTTTATACATGCTTTACAATTGAGTAAAGTTTGAGTAAGACATTGCTTATTCAACTTGAATTAGTTACGCTTAAGATGGGTCTGTGGTAGCTGAAATATGTTATAAAATTTGTACATTTTAGAGTATCAACATATCGTGCAAACACCATATCTATACAAGATTTTGATCTAGTAGTACTACATTGAGGAATTGACATCAACATTAAGCCAAACGCTTCCTCCATAAATGTGACAAAACTTTGATTTTCCTCCTTCTTTAAATCAATGTTAAAATCTCCTGTCAATATTATCGGCATTGTATTAGGATTTTCTGTGTCTTAAATGACTCAAAATAAGTTTCTTACATTCATCAATAGGTGTGTGGTTACAAATATACAGGGTTACAATTAAAACTTTTTCATCATTGACCATACACTCTGGAGTTCATTATTTAATACTTCTATTTTTTACGTTTTCTGTACTGTCTCATATATTCTGCGTTATGGAGTCTTTTAGCTTCAATGTCATCCATCTTGTACATAGTATGACGCAACAAACTAACGCAAGAATAGATTTCTTAATAATTCTTATATAAGATAAGTACCTGTGATATTGTAAAACGTTTTAACAGCACAATATTATTTACTCTACGACGCACTTCTTCTACAAGCGATTCACAGCTCAGCTCTTTCCGCAATAACGAAAGCGGATTGTTGACGGCAGTAATGTAACGCAAACATTGCCGAGTAAACAGATAACGTTTCCTAGGTAACAACAATGCATGCAAGCTGACCATTGTTGTCGGTCCATATTTACAAATTGTTGATATTTCCTAGGTAACCATCTTACACATTTTTCTTACACATTTTCCTGTCACTTTTTCGTTACACTTTTTTGCGGAATGACACTGACCCTTCCATATAGAAGTATTTACGTCAAGAAAGTAAGCGTTTGGGGTGAGTGGAGGTATAGCTCCTCTCTTCCTTGACCTCGGCACTAGATGGGGGTGAGTGGTCAGCGTCACGCCCCTGCCGGCTTTACCCCCGGGAAAGGACCCCGGTACCCATTGTAGTGGAGGCTGGGTGGGCCCCAGAGCCAGTCTGGACGCAGAGGCTAGAGGAAAAATCCTCTGCCCCAGTCGGAAATCGAACCCCGGTCGTCCAGCCCGTAGCTAGTCACTATACTGACTGAGCTATCCCGGCTCACCTTTTAAGGTAAACAATAGAATAAATACTTTTTAATAAGGAAAATAAAAATTATATAAGTTCATGCATGCCTGTTACATTAAAATCGCGTCAGTTCAATATTTTTTTGACGTAAATACGTCTATATTTTAGGGTCAGTGTCATTCGGCAAAAATGTAACGAAAAAGTGTTACGAAATAGTATTACGTAAAAGGGAAACGAAAAAGTGTAACTTCATTGTTACGTTACCTTGGAAACGTCATCTGTTTATCAACAAATAAACAACAATGGTTACCTATATAGTTACCTTACATTACCTTACCTTACCTTACCTTACCTTACATTACATTACCTTAACTTACATTACATTACCTTACCTTACCTTACATTACATTACCTTACCTTACCTTACCTTACCTTACCTTACCTTACATTACATTCATCTACCACAGACCCATCTTAAGCGTAACTAATTCAAGTTAAATAAGCAATGTCTTAATCAAACTTTACTCAATTGTAAAGCATGTATAAAGGATATATTTAGAATAAAGCCAATATATAAACTTCCTTTCCGTATAGACGTATTTACGTCAAATTCTCCGGAACCGTGGTTCCACTGACAACTTTTTGTTCCGTTGTTGAAACCGTATTATATTTAACAAAATAATATAAAAATTATTGTGGTATTAATAACCGTAGTTTTATAAAATTAACAATAACTTAGATTTACAACTGTTAAAATCTAACAAGCTATGCTTATACAATAAACTGAATTGTATGGAGGAATATAGCTGTTGTTTTCAAGTTAATCTTTGAGTTAAAGAATTGCAGTTCCGCTACTGTCTACGACATTATTGATATTTTTCTGCGGTCCTCGACAAAGATGTGAGTAGCAAATGCGTCCCGTGGTAATAAAATTTTGCTGACTCCTGGCGTACAATGTTGTTCTGCATCGTAATTCAGTGGACGAATCAGAGGAAAACGTCCAAGACTCCAAACAGACGTCAGGTCCATAGACAGAATGTTTTATAAGCAAAGGGGTGGGGACAGATCGGTGTACAAAAATACACGCGAAACATTTAGTTTATTAATGTAATATGTTGAATGCTGCTTGAAAGATTTCCAGTTACACTATCTGAAGTCTTACTTAAAACGCCATATTGAGAACTAATAGAAAAAGGTGACCTTCTTTTGTTGCATTCAAATCTTTTTGAAGGTCTGTTTACTCTCGTATGGGATACGAGGCATCTACTTCTTTTCATATGCAGATCTATGAGAAAATTGGCTGAAGCTGTAACGTTTGTGACTTGTATTGAAATGCAGCCGTTTCGAATTTCGGCCGTAACAGCGAATATCATGGAATATTTTCGTAGTTTCATTCAGTTCCTCAAGACTATGCTGGGATATTTCATTTCAATATGCCACGATCTTTCCCTTTGAAATTCTTACAAGTTCACAGATCGTGATTGTCCTCACATCATTCTACGTTAAATATCAGCAGCATTCAATCCAGTGTTGTTAAAAGACTTACGATTCGTCCAGAAATCACTGGAATTCTTCGTGGAGAAACAAACTTCTCGCGGGCAATACGTAGCTTTGTCATCTAAGTTGCTGACCTTGTCTCAGAATGTAGCTTTGTGGCCAAGGATTCTCTGCGGTGTTTCAAGGCACTCATCGTTCATGTGAATGAATGGGTTACTTCAGGCCATTTACGGAAAGCGCCCTGCAAAAAAGTACTACGAATTAAGTTTCTGTGACGTAGGCTATTTTTTTGCCACGTGTAAATTACTGATTCAGAGACGTGGGCCTTGTGCCGCTCGAACACTGGGCCCATGGGTTCGAATCCCACTCAAGGCATTGATGTTTATCCGCATCTTTCTGTGTTGTGCTGTCCTGTGTACAGGTACAGGCTTTACGACGGGCCGATCACTCGACCAAGGAGTCCTACCGAATGTCTAAATAGATCAAGCAAACCTCCTAGAGAGGAAAAAAAGCAGACCCTGCCAAAGTGAAACAAATGCTAAAGAAGAAGAAGGAATTACTGATTAAAATAAGTTTTGGACTTCCATTCCGCAGATGGGGAGATGAAATATTCTAAACTGAACGGTATCGAGCACTTCGCAAGTTGAATCTGCTCTGAATTTCTCAGCGAATTCAAAATTTGATTAGCTGCTATCGTTTCCAGATATTGTCATATTATCGATATATTTATTAGCTATATCTATTTGTGCTTTTCTTATAAAACATACTTAGATTTCTTGAGATTTATTTGTAGATCAACCTCGCTCATGGTATCTAATACAACTTCTGGTTTTTTTGTGTTACTGATGTGTTTGCTAGTAAGTTAAAATCGTCAGCATTAACAAGCAGCCAATATGAACCATTCACTTCCAGTGACTTCAGATGTTCTTGGATCTTCCTAGTACGTTTTCTAAAACGAAGCTGAAAAGTAGTGGCGATTAAATATCTCTTTATTTTAGCCATATTCAGAGTGGAATAATAGACGAAATATTAATTAATGCAATGAGGAAGTCGTCGCTACGAGGCTTTTGAAGCAGGAGAGTCAAACGCCTTCTGACTTGCAGATTTTTGTATAGCGTCATATTCGTTTTATCAGGTCTGTCAGTTTCACGGAATGCTCTGTTTTCCAAGACCTTGCCTGTACCTTGCTCACTTCAGTGCTCGTTGGAGGAGGCAATTGGATAAACTGCTGTGGCAAAGAACGTTTTTATTCTGGCTTCTTCTGCAAGGATCAAAATAAAACAATTAACGATGGACAAGGAGTAGACAACGAGCTGTAGAAAACATAAAAATATGTTCTGTTGAATAATAAGAAAATACGGAGTCGTGAGTCAGCGCCACCATTGATGGAAAGATATGCAGAACATCACATAACTGCAGTGGAACCTACCAAAATGGCTGCGCGGTCTAAGGGGAACAATTTGGAATGGAATCGCAATGCACTACATCAAATAAATTATTAGTGAAACTGTGATTACTTGACGAGATAACAAAGCCAGTCACAGAGACAAGATGAGAGCCTTTCGAGGAAAGCAAAGACATCGTTAACAGTACAAACAATATTGGATAGGCGTAATCCATACCGGAATACATTGACTTTCCACTTGTGTTCTCTGCACCTTTTCAGTCTGAATGTCTCCTGTAGAAACAGGAAACTAATAATTGCATGCAGGCTAGTGCGCAAGGAGGAGGAGGACCTTATTCTTTTAGACCTCAAGAATTCGTTGTGTCGCCGCAAGAAAGAACATAAGTACAATATTTCTATGCTGTAAAAGCTTCTTGTAAACAACAGATGACTTGCGTTGAAAATGAGGACAGAAATGGCTCTCGAAACGTCGGCAGAGTTTAACCAAGTGACGCGGCTGCTGGCCAAAGAAGATTTTATTAATTATCATTAACAGACGGTCTATAGGTAAAAGAAGTAAAGCTGTCCCACTATAGGCGTTTGATTTTGTGTGTGTGGGGTGGTTTAGGTCTTTCTTCTTATTAACCTCTGCACTAAACAGGGGCAAGTGGTCAGCTTTACGCCTTGGCCGCGCTTTATCCCCGGAAAGCGACCCCGGTACCTGTTGGACAGGACACTTCGAAAAATGTAATTGGCAGCTGCCGTCATAATGTGATGGGCTATTCTTTGTTCTTTCACTGAAAACGCAATTAAGGTGTTTTGCCGGGCGTTAAACTCTATTAAAGGAACCTCACTCACATGTTTATCTTCAGGAAGAGCATCGTGCAATTATACGCTTTTTTTCAGAAAAACGCCAATGAGATTTACCAAGCGGGAAAAGTAGTTTCGTATTCCTATTTAAATTAAATATGATGTAGCATCTAAGTATGGATACACAGTAACCTTGACTGACAGCAACTGATAACGATCACAAGACATGGAATCAAATGTCCATCTGTCTCTGTCTCAAATTGTCTGTTCCTCGTGTGACATAACACAACGTATCGTAAGTTTTTATCGAAACTGTAATGAAAGCTAATGCGATTGAATACATATACGATATTTGTTCGAGATTTAGTTATTGCAATGTATGAATTACTGTGTAATAAGTATAAGATGGTAAGTAAAGATAATTAGTTTAGTAAAGAATTTCCGATAGACATGCTATACAAGACTAAACGTGTCTAAAGCTATCAACTAGACTTGGGCAAACTTTAAGTAATCTCAGGCCGGACCTAATCCTTTCATCGTGGCCTCAGGCAATTATATGAAGTAAATTATTACGAGTAGTTCAACAAAATGAAGTCTGAAGTCGAGACTAGTGTAATGAGTAAATAAAAGTACTACCAATAGCCGTGCGTTAAAACCAATTAAATATCAAAATCTCAAGGAAGCATTTGGAAAATATGTGTACTTCATGTCAGAATACACTTCCACTATTGTTTAGCGACGCATGCATGGTCCTTGGATTTGCATAACAAGTTGCAACTCTGCTGACAGTGGCCGAGCGATTTAAGGCGTGCTTTGATCGCTCGAAGACGAGGATTGTGGGTTCGAATCCTAATCGAGGTATGGCCTTGTGTTGTCCGGCGTAGGAAGAGGCCTTGCATTGGGTTAACCCTTGTTCAAGAACGACTGCCCGTTATCTAACAAAGGGTTAGAAATTCTACAGGAGGCCAGGGCTCCTAGGAACTGTAAGCGAGTTCAGGGAGAACAGGCTATGACGTGAGTAGACCTACACGTACGTGACCACGGACCGGTGATACTAATAAATGAACACAAATAACAAATAGTTTGCACATCTTTTATGACTGAATATGAAATTATAAGGAGCATTGAAGGCCTTAGTTTTCGAAGGTAAAAGAATTGCAGGACGAAGCGCTCCTTGTGTTTGTCCTAATGTTTTTAATAATCTTGATTATACAGTATAGTGCAGATCGGCATGAAAATCACGTAATTGAAGGTCAGTCCAACCCCATATTTTGTCAACTTCTGACTTTTCTGAAAATTATGCCTGACCTTGAGAGGTCTTCAGCTTAAAGCAACGCTGTGATCATTCGGAAATATACAGCATGAGTCATACTTGTTTGAATGGGGAATAACAACATATATGTCGGATTTGAGGTTTTCACAGCGGTGAGTATGAAGATTTCTGCGGTTAATCACCCTTATGACGGAGGCAGTATGACCTCCGAAACGTTGGTAAACATCTACCATACTACACGGCGCAACAACCCAGAAGACAGAAATCTTCATACTAAGAATCGCCCTGATGACGGAGGCAGTATGACCTCCGAAACGTTGGTAAACATCTACCATACTACACGGCGCAACAACCCAGAAGACAGAAATCTTCATACTAAGAATCGCCCTGATGACGGAGGCAGTATGACCTCCGAAACGTTGGTAAACATCTACCATACTACACGGCGCAACAACCCAGAAGACAGAAATCTTCATACTAAGAATCGCCCTGATGATGGAGGCAGTATGACCTCCGAAACGTTGGTAAACATCTACCATACTACACGGCGCAACAACCCAGAAGACAGAAATCTTCAACACATACTATGTCGCTATAAAAATCTGTAACATTTTTCATACATTAAAATGCTCACTCTTTTAGACAACCATTTGAAATATGTTATGATGAGAAAATAATACTATTATAAAAATTGTTTGTGTTTTGTAAAATATAAAAAGGAGATGGTGTCTTTAAAGTTTCCAAAGGCACAAGGTGCAGGCTCTGGCATGAGCTTATATGGCATTTCATCATCATCGTCATAATCATTATGGGATAGGCTACCTGTTCCGGCTCATATCTGAGACCGTCTTTTTCTGGGTCTACCAGGTTCTCGTCTTTCTCTCTGTTTATATTCATATACTATTTTTGGAATCTGTCGGTCATCCGTCCATGTTATATCAGTTTATTCCTATACTCTTCAATCTAATCCTGTGTTTTAAATATCCCAGAAGTATTTCTTACTAGAGCAGGGCGCTCCTTTCGGAGCTCCTAGGGAGGGTTGGTCAAGTTTGTAAAACGCCACCAACCTTGTGTAAGAAACTAAACTAACCGCCCCGAATTGAGGGTTAAAACAATTGGTTGCGTTTTGAAATCTTAAGTAACACGATAAAATAACTCCCCTTCGGGGGGGGGGGGGGGTAGTTTAGTGTCTCATTCAAGTATTTTAGCCCTTTAGTAAGAAACTAAACTAACCCCCCGAATGGCTGGTTAAAACACTTGACAACCCCCCCTTCGGGGGGTTAGTTGCGTTTTAAAATCTTTAGTAAGACACTAAACTAACCTCCCCTTCGGGGGGGGTAGTTTAGTGTCTCATTCAAGTGTTTTAGCCCTTGAGTAAGAAACTAAACTAACCCACTCGAATGGGGGGTTAAAACACTTGACAACCCCCCCTTGGGGGGGTTAGTTGCGTTTTGAAATCTTAAGTAACACGCTAAACCAACTCCCCTTCGGGGGGTTAGTTTAGTGACTCATTCAAGTGTTTTAACACCTGAGTAAGAAACTAAACTAACCCCCCGAATGGGGGGTTTAAACACTTTAAATTCTTGAGTAAGACACTAAACTAACCCCCTTCGGAAGGGTTAGTTTAGTGTCTCATTCAAGTGTTTTAACCCTTGAGTGAGAAACTAAACAACCCCCCGAATGGTGGTTAAAATACTTGACGAACCCCCCTCCGGGGGGTTGGTTGCGTTTTAAATTCTTGAGTAAGACACTAAACTAACCCCCCCTTCGGAAGGGTTAGTTTATGTCTCATTCAAGTGTTTTAACCCTTGAGTAAGAAACTAAACTAACTCTCACCCCCCAATGGGCGGGTTAAAACTTTTGACTAACTCCTCCTTCGGGGGGTTGGATGCGTTTTAAAATCTTGAGTAAGATACTAAACTATACCCCTTCGGTATGTTAATTTAGTGTCTTATTCGGAGCACTTTCTTTAATCTGATTTTTTACTTCTTTACATCGCTGTTCAGAGGCCAATTTTCTTGGTCAGTCAGCTTTCTACGTCCAACCCCACCCTTGCAAATTTTCGTCTGATTTCTTTCCCTTCTGTTTCTGTTGAATACGTTTTTCTACCTTTATCAATGTAAGTCTTACTTCGCTTTCCTTCATTTGTTAAATAGTTCTGATGTTTTAGTTCTTTACCTCGCTGTTCAGAGGCCAACTGTTCATGGTCAGTCAACTTTCTACGTCCAACCCCACCCTTGCAAATCTTCGTTTGTTTGTTTTTTGCTCTTCTGTTCTTGTTGAATAAGTTTTTCTGCGTTTATCAATGTAAGTCTCCCTTCGCTTTACTTTATTTGTTAAGTACGTCTGATGTTTTAGTTCTTTACATCGCTGTTCAGAGGCCAATTGTTCTTGGTCAGTCATCTATCTACGTCCAACCCCACCCTTACAAATCGTTTGTTTGTTTTTTGCTCTTCTGTTCTTGCTGAATAAGATTTTCTACGTTTATCAATGTAAATTTCCCTTCGCTTTTCTTTATTTGATAGATAGGTCAGATGTTTAAGTTTTTACGTCGCTATTCAGAGGCCAATTGTTCTTGGTCAATCAACTTTCTACGTCCAATCCCACCCTTACAAATCTTCGTCTGCTTTCTTCCCCTTCTGTTCTTATTGAATAAGTTTTTCTACGTTTATCAATGTAAGTCTTCTTTCGCTTTTCTTTATTTCTTAAATAGGTCTGATGATGTAGTTCTTTACGTCGCTGTTCAGAGACCAACAGTTCTTGTTCATTCAACTACTTACGTCCAGCCCCACCCCTGCAAATCTTCGTCTTAAAATCGATCAAAGTCAGTTTTCATGATACTTTCGTAATCGTAATATATCGAATGAGTATCAGTTTACCTTGTAGGAGTTGTTAGAGTTGGTACTTCAAATACTTGATAACTTCTTCTTTCACTTTTCTGATTTTTTAGGCCAACTGTCAGTCAATATTCAAGAATGCGATGTGCTGCTTCTGGAGCAGTGACAATGCGACTGGGTTGATAATTTTTGATTTCTTTGTTGTGAAGCGTTATTTGTTTACTCTGCATTGTTGTGTTGTACTCGGCATTGTTGTGTTCCACAACAATGCCGAGTAAAGAAATATCTCTTGACATTGTTGATGACGTCATTTTTTGATGACAACGAGGAATCACAAATTTTTATATTATAATAATATATAGTAAGATGGATTTGTTTATAAGATGATCCATTAGCTTGCATCCTTTTATTCAACGAAGGAGACGCACTTTCGGTGACTGAATCTGTTACAGATCTTTGGTTGTAAAATCCAGTCTTCACTTCCATAAATTAAAATCGGCATTGCTAATACTTTGTAAAATTTTATATGGTGCCTCTGCCCACTTTAAGTGTTGTCTGTATTATTCCACATATGGAGTGGAATTTAGCTAATTTAATTTGAATATCTACATTGGTGTCATAAGATATATCGTTGCCAGGATATTTAAAATTTGATATTTGTTCGACTGGTTCGTTGTAAATTATGATTTTTGCTCTAATAGGATATTTTCCTCTGAAAGCCATTACTTTAGTTTACAGATGTTGTTTAATAAGTACATGGAACGTTGTAGATTACCTTCAGTAGACATTATTACTTGGTCGTTTGCGAACAGTATTGTATTAAGTAAAATGTTCGATTTAAGCGTTATTTCTTTATGAGCTTTTTCTTTCCTCCTTCCTATGGTAAATAATGAATTACAGTGGATCCTCGATACACCGCGCCTCGTTATACCGCGGCTGTGATCATGTCCCCCAATACGATTACATATGTATTACGTCAGTTAAGTAAATTTCACATATAGCGCGGGTACTGAAGCTGTCCTCCCGCGTTATGTCGAGGTTCCACTGTATCAATTTTGGTTTTAGTTTAGGGATGAAACCGTCATAGTCACATGTATTATTATATTATTTGGGGAAAATTTGAAACATCCAAGATTTTCAGTCTGCTTAATTACATAACCCATTATATAATTTTGAAATTTAAATTACATGTGACAAGTTCCCCGCGAAAATGTCCGCTACTTGTTTCTTGCTTAAATTTAAATTAAATAGCTACAGTTTTTTGTAAAGCTCAACCACAAAATCGACAGCAACTGAAAATACACACTGTATTATGTATTTGAACATTTTAGATATCTAGACTTAAAAATCATTTAAATGCTGCTAAAATTGCACTGGCCTTGATATAATTTTTGTTCAACTTTTCCGTTGTTCTATGTTAAAATATTTCTTGGTTGTTTCTCCGACATGTACCTAAGCATATTACATGTTACTTTTTAGTGATCGCATTCCTTTGCTGTTTAATTTACGGTACAAATAACAGTTTAGAAATGTAATTATTCTTAATATTTCTTACTTGTGGTATAAATGGCTCCCTTCACGGTGAATTAAAATGAAACAGAATACATAATTCAAACTCTTCGTAAATGTAAGACAGCCTCTACTGGTAATTTCTTAGATGTTGGTCTTTTGGGTTCTAAGGCCTTGTATATTTGTAGGAAGATAATTAAAATTTGCGGTTTCGAGAAACACTGCCTTTAATATTCTGAAGTGTATGTGAGTTATATTATTAAATGAATAGGTAATAACTACGCAGATCATATATATCCATTATCACTGCTCGTTTAAGGTCTAGGACTACGTGTTTCTGGGAAATATGGAAGGTTTAACGTACCAGAAAAAACAAACGATAGTCAGAGTTACGAGATAAAGCATCTTAAAGATAATGACATATTTACGTCGGTTCTCGCTCTACTCAGAAGACCTTGAAGGCGCACCTTAGCCATCCACTTATCTGTTTACAGCAAATTATTTTATACATTCTCATTTCCTATTTCCTATCCATTTCTTTTCCCCTAAATTTGTGTGGCATCAGCATCCTGGAAGAATAACATTTTTTGTTTCGAAGTAATTGCAAGTTTTGTATCGATAGGTCCTGTTTTATATATTCAAGCTCTATTTATGTGAACCTTATCAAGTATTATGACTAATGTGCCATCCAAGAAGCAATATTAAGTAACCAACTAACTAACTATCTAACTAGATGGCTTACCGAAACCGAAGGTTCATCACCGAATTAACCAAAGCCCTCCACCGGACCCTGTCCTGGGCCAACAAAATCCAGTTTCCTTCAACTCCTATCTCCCATAGATCCCGCCTGACATTACCCTCCCATCTACGTCTAGGTCTCCCCAGCGGTCTCTTCCCCTCAGGCTTCCCAACCAATACCCGGTGCACACCTCTTGTCCCATCCATGCGCGCTACATGCCCAGCCCATCTCATTCTTCTCGACTTAATCACTCTGACAATATTGGGGGAAGAGTATAAATTTTTAAGTTCGTCATTAAATAGTTTTCTCCAGACCCCATCGTCTTCTCTCCTAGGCCCAAATATCCTCCTCAACACCCTATTCTCAAACACCAAGAAGCAATATTATAAACAAGAACGAAAACTATTTGCTTGCGAACGCGAGAATGTGGTACATTCAAGCCCATTCGGTCTGTGTTTTTCAGTCTCCTGTTTAATAAATTACGCGGAGCTGCGTAATAATGTTCTTTCAGTGTAAGTAAGAGCATGACGTAACTCCGTCTCTTCACGTTTCTTTGGGATATCATACCACACCGTCTGATAAGACATACAGTAGAGGTATTTTATTCTGAATGAGTTTGTATTGAATTACTTTGAATAAAACAGACGTAATAATAACGTACAAAAATTCGAGGAATTGTGTCTGACGAAAAGTGGTCGGATGAAACACCAGATTCGATGAAATAATTTCGTGTTTGCATTATGTCACAGTTTTTCAGCTTGGATTAATTTATTATATCTGAGGGGAAACTCAGCTATTGTTGTCTGTTGGGCGTATTCTACATTAGATAAAGTGGCATGGTGTTCTTTCACCCCCCCCCCCCTCCCCCCCGTCCACATGAGATAAAAGCTTTCGACTGAGTAAAAAAAGTGATATGGATTATTATAAAAATATTTGTTTTATTAAATATTTTAATAAAAACAGAAATACGGTTTAAATAAAAAGTCCGTCATCAGATCGCCCTGATGACGGAGGCAGTATGACCTCTGAAACGTTGGTTAATATCGACCAGACTACACAGCGCAACAACCCAGAAGACAGGAATCTTCATACTCACTGCTGTGAAAACCTCAAATCTTACACGTATAATCCTATAATTTGACTCTTCATAGTCTGATATACTAACGGACCCTTAGAAATAAATAATAAATGAAAACATATACATCTACGGAAATAATTTTAATTGGATGGTACAAAACATACAGTAACGACTGGAGATATTTCTACACTCAAAATATCTGCGCTCATAAATTACTTTTGTAACAGAACAAAGTTTAGACGTTGTCTTTATTACGTATTAAAATATCCAAGCTCGTACAATATCCCATTAAATATGTGAAATTAGGGGCATTACCCTCGAAACCCCAGAATTTGTGCCTGATTTGCAGTACTCAGATTGTGGCTTTCAGCAAAATTACGTCTTACATGTGTTGTTACATAACAGTGATAACAAGAACTTGGTGGACACAGACACACACACACACACACACACACACACACACAGCA
The DNA here is from genome assembly GCF_977971745.1 of Zootermopsis nevadensis. Lineage (NCBI taxonomy): Eukaryota > Metazoa > Arthropoda > Insecta > Blattodea > Termopsidae > Zootermopsis > Zootermopsis nevadensis. Next base: position 225,196 of record NW_028259151.1, on the reverse strand, counting down.
AACATTGTTGAAGAGTTAACGGCGTGACATATATTTTGTGTTAAGTACGAGGGTCGCTCATTAAGTAATGCCCCACATTTTTTTTCTCAGCCAATAATGAAGATAGAAAAGTGCACTTTTACATGCTTGAGATTTGATGTTTCCCGCGTTCGTGTACGGAGTTTCAAATGATTCCAACCGATAGCGGAGCTGTAGTGAACTGTTAAATTGGCGTCTGTGAACGACTCTCGTTACAAACAACGAGCTGTAATTGAATTCTTTGTTGCTGAAAAAGAAACGGTGGTGAACATTCATAAACGTCTGTGTGCTGTGTATGGAAGCTGTGCAGTCGATAGGAGCACCGTTGGTCGCTGGGCTAAGAGAGTTAAAGCTTCAGGAAGTGAAGAAACCGAGCTCCGTGATCTGCCGCGCTCTGGGCGTCCTGCCACAGCCACCACTCCAGACATGTTGAACCGCGCGGATGCCATTATTCGTGAGGATCGGCGCATCACAACTCGACAATTGGCCCAACAGCTTTCAGTCAGCAATGGAAGTGTAATTGCAATTATCCGGGCTCTTGTTTATTCGAAGGTGTGCGCAAGATGGGTTCCACGAAGTCTCACAGCAGACCACAGGATTCAAAGGAAAACGATTTCTTCTGAATTGTTGGAGCGTTTTGATGCTGAGGGAGAGCTTTCTGTCCCGGATCATTACACGTGACGAAACCTGGATACACCACTTTGAGCCGGAGACAAAAAGGCAGTCAATGGAGTGGCATCATCCTCTATCACCGAGAAAGAAGAAATTCAAGTCAACTCCCTCCGCCGGAAAAGTCATGATGACTGTCTTTTGGGACAGTGATGGGGTCATTCTTGTGGATGTGATGCCAAGAGGTGCGACCATCAATTCAGACGCGTACATTATGACCCTGGAAACCCTCAAGAAGCGTTTCCGACGAGTTCGGCCTCACAAGCATCCAGCAGAAATTTTGCTCCTGCATGACAATGCACGCCCTCACACAAGTCCGAGAACCCGGGAAGAAATCACCAAATTTGGTTGAACGGTGCTGCCCCATCCACCCTCCGACTCCATCTCTTTGGGCCACTTAAAAATGCTATCCGCGGAACAAGGTTTGAAGATGACGAGAGCGTTATTCAAGCAGTGAGGACATGGCTACGTGCACAGGACAAGAGCTGGTACCGGCAAGGCATGCATGCACTTGTTCCACACTGGCTTAAAACCGTACAAGTTGATGGGGACTATGTGGAAAAATAGTATGTGTAAAGGAAACATTGATTTATACTGTCACTAAATTTGAGCCATCTTGAATAAATATGTTCTGAGGAAAAAAATGTGGGGCATTACTTAATGAGCGACCCTCGTATAAAATTTGTTTATTATTATTATTTTATACAAGTATTGTAATCAGTCATCATCGATGGGGTGAATTATAGGGTTCATTTTTAATGACTAGAGCAGGGCGCTCCTTTCGGAGCTCCTGGGGAGGGTTGGTCAAGTTTAGAAAACGCAACCAAGCTTGTGTAAGAAACTAAACTAACCGCCCCGAATTGAGGGTTAAAACAATTGACCAACACCCCCTTCGGGGGGGTTAGTTTAATGTCTTATTCGGAGCACTTTCTCTAATCTGATGTTTTAGTTCTTTACATCGCTGTTCAGAGGCCAATTTTCTTGGTCAGCCGACTTTTTACATCCAGCCCCACCCTTGCAAATCTTCGTCTTAATATCGATCAAAAGTCAGTTTTCTTAATACTTTCGTAATCGTAATATATCGAATGAGTATCAGTTTATCTTGTTGAAGTTGTTGGAGTTGGTACTTCAAATACTTGATAACGTCTTCTTTCACTTTTCTGATGTTTTAGGCCAACTGTCAGTCAATATTCAAGAATGCGATTTGCTGCTTCTGGAGCAGTGATAATGCGACTGGCTTGATATTTTTTGATTTCTTTGTTGTGAAGCGTTATTTGTTTACTCGACATTGTTGTGTTCCACAACAATGCCGAGTAAACAAATATCTGTTGACATTGTTGATGACGTCATTTTTTGACGACAGATTGGTTGACGACGACGAAATCAGAAATTTCTATAGTAGATATTACCCTGGTCGACTAATTCCGAAGTCCATGGGATTCGCTTGAAATGATGCGAATGCCATCATGTTGTTGTAAACACGACATTTGTTGCGAAAATGTCGAAGAGAAAAGAGTTTTCTAAGTTCATCAGGGTTTCCATGTGCACAACAATCATAAAACGATTTACTGGAACGATGAGTCGATTCATGGAGCCAGTGAAGCGCTTTGCAATGAATACATTCATAGTTCATAGGTCCCAGATAATGTTGTTGATGGTCGTCGTTCATAAAATGTGCTGCTATTAGCAGTCGTCCTTGGTTCTTCATTACTAATTTACTTTGATATCTAATAATTTCCTTTTCAGCGTCTTGTTTTATTTTCTCCTCTGTTCTTACCGAATAAGTTTTTCTACGTGTGTCGTTAATATGGTCTCGTCTATCATTGTAAGTTTTACTTCGCTTTGCTTCATTTGTTAAATAGTTCTGATGTTTTAGTTCTTTACGTCGCTGTTCAGAGGCCAACTGTTCTTGTTCAGTCAACTTTCTACGTCCAACCCCACCCATCCTCGTAATCGTAATATATCGAGTATATATGAGTAGTATTATTAGTATCAGTTTACCTTGTTGCAGTTGTTAGAGTTGATACTTCAAATAGTTGATAACGTCTTCTTTCACTTTTCTGATGTTTTAGGCCAACTGTCAGAAAATTGTCAATAATGCGATTCCACGCGCTTCTTCTGGAGCAGTGATAATGCGACTGGCTCGGTAGTGAAGCGTTATTTGTTTACTCGGCATTGTTGTGTTGTACTCGGCATTGTTGTGTTCCACAACAATGCCGAGTTTGTTTATAGTTGGCATTGTTGATGACGTAATTTCTTGAAGACAACGAGGAATCACAAATTTTTATAATAATAGACACAACAAACTACACAAATAATTTTATTTTGATGACTGTTGATATCCCAAGACTCAGAGATGCCCGTTATGTCTTTGTTTTCTCAAGTCCACTCTGACTAACTTGTTCTTTAGAACCAGTTTTGCCTTGAAAACTTCCAAAACCCCTAAGATCATAATAATACGTTCTGTTGCTAAAGTATTTATTTCGTTGCTCGTAATGGGCCCATTTATGTTGTTACTGCATAGCTATCTGGTTTGAATGCTCCTTGCCTTGACACAAGAAGAGGTCATTATCTGATGTTACTCTTGAGCAAAGCAGCACAGCAGCGGGTGTCAAAAATGGTTCTTCAGCTACCTTGTACTGGCTAATATTCAGAAACCATTTGAAACGTTGTTGCGTTAACATTATCCAACTTTGTGGTTGTTAATATTCTATTACCGTAACTGTCTACGTGTAATGAAAATGAAACAAAAGAAAACAAATTGCCACAGACTTATACAGAGAAAAGTCAGTAAGTTTGCACCATTTAATATGACATGTTACTTTTTCAAAACAACTGCAACGATCTCTTTTATTAAAAATGGAAATAGAATGGAATTCACGTACCGTAACAGATAAAATATTTTGTTATTAAATCGCTAATTGACATATATGAAATGGATAAAATAATTACGCGAAGAATTTTTATGCTTGTGAATAGATACTGTATTATTCAACGCTTACATTTCTCAGTATTTTTTTCAATACCCAACTTTAATGACACTAGTATTTTCGTACCTTAGAAGTTTTCAAGGCAGTCGTGAAGATATTGTTGATGACGGGAGGATTAGAAATTCCAGTCTCGGTTGTATTCCAGTGCCTACCGAGTTTAATGAAGATCGGGTTCCTAGCGGCGTATTTCGTGACATGATGTCAGATTCTGAAGAAAAGCTACTCCACGGAGTTTCACTAATTTGGATTAACAAGCTTGTACTGCTAGTGATCATTGAGCACTAATGATCTGTGATTCAGAATTAAGTAATTACTGTACACCATTTAATTGCGTTTGAATACAAAAGAAGTAATTCGTTAAATTGAAGTATTCTTATATCAATAATATTGGAAATATTTTCTATTCAAAATAGTATGAAAATAGAAGGATAAGGATTATTGATTTTTGCATTTATTTTCCAGTTTCATTTTAGAAAGTGTCTTTACTTAAGTCCATGACCAAAAGGGGATAGAACTGTACCTAAGGCTTCATCTACCGAATTGTTTCCTTGAGAAAATACTTTTATGTGACAATGTGAGCAGAATTGCTGTGAGTAATACATAGATCTATAAGCGCCTGATGCTTGGGTGGTCTAAAAGACAATAATAAATATATTTTCATGTCTCGTGAACAGTATGTGGACAGAATCGTAATATGCGAAATTGTTTTTAAGTTCTCTGAACTGTTGAAGTAAAACTGAAGTACAGGCATACCTCGCTTTATTGCCCTTCGCTTTATTGCGCTTCGCAGATATTGCGTTTTTCACAAATTGAAGGTTTGTGGCAACTCTGCGTCGAGCAAATCTATTGGCGCCATTTTTCCTACAGCATGTGCTCACTCTGAATTTACATTATGTTATAGTGCGTGATAAAACATGTTAAAATTACAGAAAAGCAAACAAAAATTACACGTTTCACGACATTAATCTCATGTGACGTCACTCGGCCGCATTCTACCATGCTGACGTCACATTCTGTCCTCTGCAGGCTCCATCGAATGCCACATTATTTAAATTATCTTTGACTCCCTCACATGCGTCAAACGCTTTATAAAGTAGGTCACGGTCTACACACAATTGTTCGATATCGACATCTTTCTGTTACAAAATATTATTTCGACCGTGGCATTCCTACCTTCAGCAGCCATTAGGTCCTTATTTTTCAAAAGGCTGAAATCCTTTAAAATCGCTTTTGACAGCCTGCAGGTAGTGTGAAGTGTAATGCTAGTAATTGTGATTTGACGGTTGTGTATAGGAAAGAAATTGTATTTAGCTTCGTGTTATATGGAGGTCACCTACAGTCTAGCAATCAGAGCTCCACCTCCCCCCACAGTCCAAAGTTCACACCATTTTTGGCCTATACAGGATTGAAGTTGTTTGAGATAAGCCGCTTCTAGTTTTCTGAATTGTGCCTTGTCATGATTCCTTCAGTATTCATATCAGTCATTACCATCGATTGCAAATAAGAGCATCACGTGATAAAATATCTACTAGAAGACCTTCAAAGTGACCATGTAACGATCTTAGGTTATGTGTTGCTTGAGTTTTTGAACCCAGGATGGACTGAACGATAAAAAATAATCTAATCTTGTTATTTTGAAACTTTTCGTTCTCTGTCAACTTTACGGATAAGATCTTACGGTCCGTTCAAATTCAGACTACCTTCCTGCGATTTCTTCATCCCGTATCTTTTATCCTCTCTCTTTATCCCCCCTCTTCGTCTCACAAACTGCTTTTGCCTGCGTTCTCAATCTCCCTTACTCTGTTGTGTTAACTTGCCCGTTTTATTCCCTTGTTTTACTATTTATCGTATTATCCTTGTAGTTCATTATTAAATTAAAACGTAAATGCAAAAGTAATAATGAAGCAGAGAGAAGTTACAAGGTTTATAATATTTGATGAAAAAATAAAGATTATAGATAAGTTGTTAGGTGGTACGAGAGTAGGAGCAAGCAGTTAGCATAACATTCCGATGTCTTTACACACTTTGTTCATAAATAAATATAATTACAGTATATTTATTATTATTTTGTTTATTTACTTTGACTTTCCACGACCGCGTTCCCGTATCCCAATTAATTCCATACACTATCAAGTTCGTCCAACGCGGATCCACCAGACGCGAATATTTATAGAAACGCATCCCCGGCGTTCTACGATGGTTTACTGTACACTCAAGCCGAAATGACAGATGTCCAAGACTCGACATACCTTAAATCTTATCATTGTGTAGCTGAAACGTTTCGCCACTTGAAAATGAATGTACGTAGCTGAAGAAGCAATCTATAGGCCGAAAATTAAGATAAAAGATAAAGGGAGCGGAATGAAGGGAAGAGTAAAAGGATGACAGTTTCCGTTCGTCATTTCCGCCAGGATATAGTCTATCAAAAATCATGGTCGTGGGTTCCATGTGAAGCTTACGGATTTAGTGGGCAGGAAAGAGCTTATTGCTAGCAAGAGAATAGCGTGGGGAACGTACAGAATTGTTTCTGTCACGGAGTGAGGGGACACTGGATGTGCACGCTACACGAGGCATAATTGTAGCGTGTGGTATCAGTTGCACACTTTGGTTTCTGTCATGTCGTGACTGAGACTTGGAGAGGGCGGATGATGTGACCTTGAATTTATGACGTGTCGTACGGAACCATAGTTCAATGCATGGAACCGTTGAATGACTTTCCTGGAATTTGACACTGTACAGGAACAAACCATGGTAGTTTATACACCAAATAAGAGGTTTTTGTTGAGTCTCATGATTTTGTAATAGTTCATTAAAATCCAAATGGTTCACTAATTTTCGTTTTACGTTGGACATAGAATGAATTATAATATAGGGCATTAACCATGCTGTTCGCAATGGTTATGATATGAAATTCTGCGTCATGTAGGTTTCGTAAAAAAGAAATAATTACAAGCGCCAAAACTGTGCAGCTTGCAGACGAAGTACATACTATTTATTGGTTTTTGTTTGATTAAACGTCCCCGTGTTTGCTGATTGCCAGTCCATCTTCATATCTGAGAAAGTATTTCGTCAGTCCAACCCGGATAAAGCCGGGTTAGCTCAGTCAGAACAGAGTGACTAGGCTACCGGCTTCGTGCCCTGGCATTGACAGGAATTTCCCCTTCTTCTTCACCTCTGCGTCTGCTGTCTGATGGACTCCGGTGACTCTTTTCCCAGGTGCAATGCTGCCTGGACTTGATGCGTCTGTGCCACGTGATAATTAACCACAGGGACATTTTTACCTTTAGAATTAGTGAAATATTATTATTGTTGGTGGTATGGCTTCCTTTCCGAAACAAGAAAGAAGGCCATATAGACTTTTCTGTTTGTGTTAATAATTCTGAAAGAATTGGTCATATTTATGAAACTCTGTGGAAGGTCGTACGACGAGACTCCAAATTGATATCAGTCCGATTTCACAACGATTTCAATATTGAAGCAGAAGGAATTTTTAGGTGAGAGGATACTCGGAACGACCCGTTCTTCAAGTGCCTGAGCACTGCGGGTCCCAACTTTTCGTTGGCTTGATCTATAGACATTCGGTAGGACTCCGTGGACGAGGGCCCGTCGCAAGGTCTCTACCTGTGCACAGGACAACACGGCACAACATCCATGGCTTGAGTGGGATTCGAACCCACGGACCGCGCGGCCACTGCGGGCCCCAGGTAAGAGGATACAGTAATCCCAAAATTTAACGATAATAGATCTCTTATTTAATATGAAGCTTCTGTTGAGGTTATTTCCATTAAAGCATAAAATAATTATGTATATATATATATATATATATATATATATATATATATATATATATATACCGCGAGAAATATTTAGGAAATCATGTTGATAACTGATGCACCTAAAAGACTCAACACTTGGAAATGTGCCATCAAATTTCGTAAATTTGGTTTGATGGCACAAGCTTTGATATGACGTTTTCAGATGGAAAAGAGTGCTCTATAAAAAGTATTTTTGATCTTTTAGTTTTGATTATTTGTCTCAGTTGTCTGTCTTTGATGGTCACGTGGTGATTCACTTCACAGTCTTAACATATCATTAAGGTAATTATTAACATTTTATTTGCTGTTAATGACTCTTCGATACAAACACTTGGATTTTCTTACAGTATTAACGTACAGTCCCAAGGATATATTTTCTTGGATGGGGTTATATTTATATTCATCTTGACATATGTCAAATTAGTAAAATTACATTGATTTAACAAATAACTTCAATTACGATATGATAGGTTACCTTTATGTAACAAACTATAAGAGTATACGAAGTGAAATCGGAAAGTTTCAAGACTGCGCGTATAAAAATAAAAAAAACCGTACACTTATCTCAGGTATTAAATTCATCCATCACCCTCGAAGTAGTTTTCCTGGGAGTGAACACAACGATCCCAGCGCCGCTGCCAAGCCTGGAAGCATCCCTGGAAATCTTTCTTCGTCAGCCTGTCAAGCACCATCTGCCATTCTGCCTGAATCTCTTCTATCGTCTCAAATCTCCTTCCCTTTAGCTGAATTTTCATCTTTGGGAAGAGGAAGAAGTCACACGGAGCTAAATCCGGCGAATAAGGAGGGTGCGGGATGACGGCCATGGTGTTTGAGGCCAAAAACTGCCGAACTTTGAGGGCGGTGTGCGCTGGCGCGTTGTCATGATGCGTCGCATGTGGAGTTCTTCCTTTAGAATCAGCTGACAGGTCCCATAGCCTATCGCAACAATGTCGCACAAGTCGTTGATGGTAAGACGTCGATCTTCGTGAATGGCCTGCCGAATCTTCGTAACATTTTCGGGCGTTGTGCTCGAAGATGGTCGTCCAGAACGCTCGTCATCATCGACAGAGGTTCGGCCATTTTTAAAACGTGAATGCCACACAAAAGTTTGTGCACGACCCATTGCGGACTCCCCAAATGCTTGCTTTAGCATTTCATAGGTTTCCGTAGCCGTTTTGGCGAGTCTTTGGCAAAATTTGATGCACACTCTTTGTTCATGAAAATCCGAAATCGCAGGAGGGTCGGTGTAATGCACTACCAAAACGCCCGTAACTAAGAAACAAATGCTAATTCGATGATGCCGGATGGCACACTGATTCACTATGAATGTAGGCCCCACCCCCTACCGGCAGAAGCTCGTACTACATCTGGTTCGCCCTCTATTGACACAGTCTTTAAGCTTTCCGATCGAACCTCGTACATTTGATTACAGACAAGAAAGCTGGCATTGTTGGTTTAATAATCGGTCAACGTGCGAATCAGTTGAACTGCAATGGGCATTACGGCACGGAAATGTTTTTAGTTTGTATTTGTAAGAGCAGAGAGAATTGTAAATTAAAATCTATGGACATACAATTTCTTGATTCTGTGAATCTCTGCAATGTAAGTTGCGTGCTAATTGCGGGAAAACAATGTAAGCTGACGGTGTAACACCTCTTAACATCAACAGTAGTTACACTTCCCAACACTTTGCAGTTAAGTAGACTGCCTGAAGTTCGCTGCTTTTCGAATCACACGGCATAATTTTGAATTAGTTCAGCCAGAATTCCTGAACCTGATATACATATCGTTATTGTTAACAGTTCTTAGCAAACCATCTTTTGCGTGCGAACGAACCTTCCCTGTGTTGTGGCAAGATTGTCTTACGTTAGAGACGCAAATAGCCTTAGAACCTGACTCATCTCTAAACCCCCAAAAAACAAGCACGCATAATTTCATAGTTTGTGTATAGGGAATTGGGGAGCAGATCAAATCTTTGGCTCTGATTCTATTTGAAAAGCCTCCACTACCACGCAACAAAATACCTGAAGTATTACTTATTACTTCTAAGCCCATGGCATAGAGAATGTTTTAGGTTTTAGCTTAGTACGCGATTCAGAATTGACACCAGAAGATCGTTTAGGTTAATAGTACCACACATGAAAGTCAAAACAGTACGTTTTTACTTGTATTACGGATCACTTTCAGCTTTGTTTTAACTGCAAAGACAAGCTGCTGATACCATCGATGAATCCAGTGTCATCAGGATGTAATACAGAATGAGTCAAAAGTATGTTTACAAACTTTGTGTGCGTGTTCCTGGATCAAAAATAAGAAAAAATCTTCCTATGAACTTCTGGCCGCAAATGCTTCTTTTTAAAAATAATAGCCAAAAATAATTTTCAATGTAGGCCTTTATTGCCAAGTATAAGGACAGGAAAGTTTCTTTATAAAAGAAGCTCAAAGGTTGGTCCTCCATTCTCCACACATGCACGAGCACGACGTACACAAGAGTGACGGATTCGGTCGTACACACCAGGGTGTCCTCGAATCATCTGGCATGCATTCTGCACACGTTCCCATATGTCGTATTCATTGTTTATGGGTGTTGCATGAACGACGGACGTCAAGAGACCCCACAGATAAAAGTCTAATGGTTTCAGGTACGGTGACCTCGGTGGCCATGCTACTGGGTCACCACGCCCAATCCATCGCTGAGGGTACTGTTCATTGAGATGATATCTGACGCGATGGGAGAAGTGTGCTGGGGCTCTGTCGTGCATTAAAGCACATTTGTCTTCTTCTATTCAGTGGTACATCTTCAAGGAGACGTGGCAAGTGTCTTCTTAAGAATCGCCGATATGAAGGTCTCTTAGACGCGATGGAAGCATGTGTGGACCAATAAGCATGTCGCCAACAATTCCTGCCCAAACGTTAATTGAAAATCTTTGCTGGAAGCTGGGTTCTCTTTGACATATTTTTGGCTATCATTTCGAAAATGAAACATTTGCGACCGCATGTTCACAGGAACATTTTTTCTTATTTTTGATCCTGGAATACACACACAAACTTTGTAAACATACTTTTGACTCACCCTGTATATTTACTCCCATACTCTTGAGACGACACGTGTTGTCGTGTAGGCCTGTAGGATTCACATACAATAATAAAAAGATATAACGTTTAAGGATCCTCACTATAGACCTACTTGATTCCATATTTCTTTTAGTACCCGTGTGTCAGCAAGATCTGTTCTAGACAGGCGATCGGATAAGTTTTTCTTGTTTACGAATACAACTTACAATCATATGGTCCCTGGAATACAGATGGCAAAACCTAGGCTTTTGGGTGATTCAAAACAACCGAATCAGTACAAAGAAGTTATTTAGCATTCGAGTAATCGAGTCGCTTTTGAATAAGTAATTCACCATTCAGTAAACCAGAGGGGAGGGATTATGGGCTCGAGAGTGAAGGGAAGGATTCGGAATGGAGTGAGTGAGTTAAGCGTACTCTATTTGTATAATTGAGTCATCTAAGTGAATGAGTGACAGACCATCACCGATTAACGTCTGAGGTTGACTAGTGGTAGCGTGTATAAAATCCGGACGATAAAATTTTGACATGAAATCTGCAGCAAGTTTAGTACATTTCATGGAATTCGTAACTGGCTACGGTTGTGAATATGGACACGTAGAGCTGCGAGCGCTAGTTTCCAAGAGTAGCTCACAGCATAGAGGTCAGTGCAGACTGAGTCTGTGGCATAGCAACGCCGTAGCTACACACTGATTTCAGAACCAACACCAAGATTGCTCTGACTGGACAGCCGTCTCTTGCACGTGTGTAGCTTTTCACCAGGCATGTCTGCCCAGATTTCTACTAACACCCTTTCCTCAAGGACATCCTTCTCAGTCTGCTGATTGTGGATTATGTGAAAGATTGCATAATGTAAGGATCAGATGATAATTGAGACTCGCTTTTTGCTGGTGGATAGTAATGCTTACTTGAAGTTCATGAAGAGATGAAAATGGTGGATTGGCGGATGCATCACACTCGTATTTGCCAACTCTACCTTCTGAATGTGATTAAGGCGCGATACCGCTGTGTTACCCCCTCAAATACTGGCGACTACTGTGACCATGGCTTTCTTGTGGGATGTTGTACCGTGTAGACCAGTAGAAATTAACCGACGTTTTAAAGGACCTTCCTGTCTCCAATGCTTTAATATCAACTACACACCAGGATGCAATGTTTGGAAATACGAATAATGTTCAGTGTCGCTTATTTTGATTAATGAAGCCATGGATTATTCAGTGAGGTTGAAGAAATTTTTCGTTCGTTTTATTCTCTTTGCTTTCGAAGATGGTTTTTATTGCTGAGGGTAACATTCGGTAGTGAAGATACGAGAATGAAATGGGCGTTTCAAAACTTGTTTAAACGGACCGGAAAATGAAATACACTAATAGTAATGGACTCTACAATTTATTTTGGATATTTTTATAATTATATTATTTATTTCATATTTACTTACGGTTTCTCATGCTTTGCATTTTCATCCTATTATTTCTCGAAACGGAAAAGAACGCAAAACTTATCAGCTGACTGGCATTTTAACTTGAACTATGTATATGGAAAAATCTTACGAGAAGAAGAGATAGGATGGTGGGACACATTTTGAGGCACCTATGATTGGTTAATTTGGTAATGGAAGGAACAGTTGAAGGGAAAAATTGTAAGAGGAGACAAAGATTGGAATATGTGACGCAGATTTTTGAGGATGTGGGCTGCAAAAAACATGTGGAAATGAAGAGACTGGCGCAAGATAGACGGAAATGGAGGATCTCATCAAACCAGTCGGAAGACTGATGACAAAGAGAGAGGGAGATATCGAACTAAATTCCCAGGCCATCCATCTGCTGTACTTTTAGCGAGCATTATCTTTCTGAAGGAGCCATATGTGTCATTCTTCCATTTATTTCCGTTTGTCAAGCAGTACCGCCCTCCACCCTGTTATTTCATGAGTTCTGAAAATTGCTCTGGGTCATCATGGATGAATAAAGTATGGACATTTTCTTTGTTAACCACTCACAAACATAATTGGTCACGTAGCCTTTCGATTAGGTACACTCAAGAGGCTGACCTACATATAACCTGAATTATGAAGCCTTTTTGTTATTCAGAACTGAATCTTATAACTGGAAGTGCCTGTCAACAAGGGTGTAAAATTTGAATTATGCTCTTGGCAGTAGTCCTCCACTATCACTTTATATGCAGTGTGTGCCAGCACTTGAGTTCAGACCAAGATTGTTATAGAGAACGATAGGACAGCGTCAGTATTACGACAACGTATCGAGATTTTCCAATAAAGTCAACAATGTACAGAATGGCTTATAAGTCGCTTTACTCAGAAGGTTACCATCCGTTATTTCTAATTTTATTTTGGCTATTGTAAATTGTGATGACTATTAAAGAATTTATTTTTTATTTCTACGTATTTATTAATTCATTCTGTTTACTTCTTTACTATCCATCAAAAGTAATTAAATACATTTTTCTTAACGTGATGGGTGTATTTTAGGAGTGGAAGTTTTGCACACCAGAAGTAGAGCCTCATAGTTTCACCATTATTTTTCGGTCACCGCAGAGTTATTATTATTTTTATTCATGGAAACACTGAGAACTACGATAAGACGAGAGCTGGAATCGAGACTCCATGTACTGAACATACCACGCACGGCATCCCAGCTACGTTATTGTAACAAACCTTAGACATTAATCTAGTTTGTTCCCGGATAAGTTAACCGAGCATCCTTATTAATATATCCCGTAGGTTTTTTTAGTCTCACTATACGGAGATAGGATTTTTTAAATCGACTGTCTCCTTCAAAATTATTACTGAAAATTTATGACAATTCTTCATTCGAAAGTATGTGAAAATAGTATCTTTTAAAGCTACAAGTTAGGAAAATATTTGCATAGCGTGACAATTCTCGTGCATTCGTGTGTAGGTCTTTATAAAAGTGCCAGTTACTGAAACCCGGTTTGAATAAAAATTAGAATGAAGGTGGCTGTCTTCTGGGTTGGAGTAGCGCCGTGTAGTTTGGTAGAAGTGTGATTTTAAGCTTTCACGGCACTAAGTATAATGAATTCTTCGAAGATCGTTCTTGAAACGTTGGTGTTTCCGTCTTTAAACCACCTGACACGGCTGGTAGTCCGAGAAGAATTTATTATAGTCTGGTAGAAGTTTACCAACGTTTCAGATGTCCTTGCTGCCTGGGGTAAGAACTTGCACGAGAGAGTGGTCCGAGAAGCATCCCTTATAAGGGCCCCTGGGGTCCGGCAGATGGTTTACCGGACATAAGGGAGGTGGGTGGACGTGATGAGGAATGAGAGTGGAAATAAGTACTGGCCATGGCCGGATTGTATCCTGAAAAGGACAGTGTAATGGCCTAGTGAATGGGTCCAAACAGCGTGGCATCTTGAGGTGACCCTTGACACCGAGCTCACCTGGTGGCGCACGCCACCTAAGTGGGAAAGACGACAGCTCACCGATTGGGCGTGCTTGGCCCCTTCCTGTTCATCACTACTACATTTCTACTAGGCAACAGCGCTGCATCCCACAACAGTCATATTTACCAGAAACTGGTTATATTTTGTTACATGTATGCTGTTGTGATAGATTATTTTTATAAAAGGAGGTGATTTAAATTTTCTGTATCTTATCTAACTTAAATTTGTGTCAATGCTGACATGACGTCAGCCAGATGACGATTCTCATTCTACATCAGGGGTTCTAGCTCCTAATTTAGTGGTCAGCTGTCGAACTAACAAGTAGGTACCTTCCACTAACTCGACTGGGCTGGCAAAGTAATGATATGGGGGTAGTGTAAAAACAGTCTCACCAACTTTTAATATGAAAATCTATGTATTTCTTAGTATTCCCGATCTTACCCTCTCGAAATTTTGGTGTTTAACCTGGGAAAAATCCTGTTTTTTTTTCAAATCTTATATTCAAATCTATATGTGACAAGAAATTACATGTGTCACCTAGGAGTGTGTATGGGAGGGCACGTAATCATGGCATGTTACTTTTCAAGATAACGGATATGATGAACACATGAAGATAGTGACAGAGACGGTGTCTACGAGGTGCGATCGGAAGGTTTCCAGACTGCGCGTATAAAAACCCGTACACTTATCTGAGGTATTAAATTCATCCATCACCCTCGAAGTAGTTCCCCTGGGAGTGAACACAACTATCCCAGCGTCGCTGCCAAGCCTGGAAGCATCCCTGGAAATCTTTCTTTGTCAGCCTGTCAAGCACCATCTGCGATTCTGCCTGAATCTCTTGAAAAAGACTCGCCAAAACGGCTACGGAAACCTATGAAATGCTAAAGCAAGCATTTGGGGAGTCCGCAATGGGTCGTGCACAAACTTTTGTGTGGCATTCACGTTTTAAAAATGACCGAACCTCTGTCGATGATGGTCGTCCAGAACGGACGACCATCTTCGAGCACAACGCCCGAAAATGTTACGAAGATTCGGCAGGCCATTCACGAAGATCGACGTCGTACCATCAACGAGTTGTGCGACATTGTTGGGATAGGCTATGGGACCTGTCACCTGATTCTAAAGGAAGAACTCCACATGCGACGCATCGCAGCCAAGTTTGTGCCAAGGCTCCTGTCTGAGGACCAGAAGCAGAATCGACTTCTCGTTTGTCAGGAGCTCAAAGATCTTGCAAGAACCGACCCCAACTTCCTTCCTAAGCTCCGTGTGACTTCTTTCTCATCCCAAAGATGAAAATTCAGCTAAAGGGAAGGAGATTTGAGACGATAGAAGAGATTCAGGCAGAATCGCAAATGGTGCTTCACAGGCTGACAAAGAAAAATTTCCAGGGATGCTTCCAGGCTTGGCAGCGGCGCTGGGATCGTTGTGTTCACTCCCAGGGGAACTACTTCGAGGGTGATGGATGAATTTAATACCTCAGATAAGTGTATGGGTTTTTATACGCGCAGTCTGGAAACTTTCCGATCGCACCTCGTATGTTTACATACAGATTCTTCGTTAAACATTTGAAATAATAATTCAGATAATTTCATACATATCCTTACCACTAATCTCTCTCTCCGATTTTCGTAACTTATTCTTCATTCCAGTCTTCCATGACAAAATTATGCAGTAATTTGTTTTATATGTTATTGTAACTCATGTGGATATTTACTGTTTCAATTGTGGAAACAGTGGATATTTTCTTATAGATAGCTGTGTGTCAGTAACACGCAAAAATAAGGCGAACTTTCTTAATAACTTTACAGATATCCATGCAAGTTGGAATCAAAGGTTTGGAATTAGAAAACCAATTGAAACAGGCGTAGGATTATTATGTCTCACACTGAATTCTCACCTTATATGCAATTGCGTTTGAGATAAATTTGGTAATAAACATACGTTTTAAGAACATAAATATTTTTAAATATAGTAAATTGTTCGAAGCACGTACGTATCTCTAATCATATTAAACATTGCTATAAATACGAGGAGCACATTGTAAACTGTTACATTCGTATGTGCGACGTTTCTCTTGTACGATAAAAGTCTGCAAAAGTACAATAGGTTAAAAATATTGGAAAAATATTCAGTTTTTGGCTTATTTGATGAAGCCTATCGAATGCGTTGGTTATAGCCCAGAGTGTTAAATGTCAGAATAATATTAAATGACGAATTTTGAAGGTAGTGGAAGGAACCGGTCGTCGTATATTTTTAAGGTATAATCCCAGGATTTTCACGGAGAATTTGAAAGCTTCGAATAGCTTGTTTCATGGCCAAGAATTAAACGTAATCCCGTACAATTGTGAAACGAGTTATAATCGCTTAATCGTAATTACTTGTAGGCCTACCAAAAATTTGTAGAAGCTTTCACATTATAAGAGTTCAAATATTAGGCCTATTAAGATGGCTGTCTTCTGGGTTGTACTGTTGTCTAGTCTAGTAGAATTTTGCCAACGTTTCAGAGGTCCTTGCTACCTCTATTATCAGGTTGATCACGTTGTCTTCTGGAATGTAGTGCCGTGTAGTCTGGTAGAAGTTTACGACCCAGAAGACAGGAATCTTCGTACGTGAGAACATCAAATCTTAATAATTAGGCCTTTTATTTATTAGAAATTAATTAGTGTCTACTGTCTCCACATCTAATTTTTCGGCATATTTTAGAGTTATGAGGTATGTAAGTAAAGCTTATTACTGTCACTTGCAATACGAAAGCACTCCATCCACCTTGAACAAGCAGAATTGATAAATCATTCAAAAGTCATGTGACTAAATGAATAGTAGAGAACATTCCATCCTCCATGCTTGCATTTTGTACGTTATTTTTAAAATGATATTACTTTCTACATAATAATGGTTTAATCTATTGACTTCTAGAAACTTTCTTAAGAGAATAATTATTACAAATTAATTTTTGCCAAAACTTACCTTAAAGAGAATGAAGTAGGCCTATTGCTTTTTGTTGCAGATGACAGCACTTAATGGAACTCGTACCCAGTTAACAGCGATTATTGCAACAGAAATTAGTTCTAATTGTCGTAGTATACTGCGGTTCTGCCATCTAGCGTCCTTGTGTGCCCCGCCAAATGACGATAAAAAGTGTGATGACCACGTATTATTTATAAATCAGATTGATACTTCCGGTTTTGTGGTTATATACTGATTAGATATTAAAGTAGGTTTTATAATTAGCATATACGTATTTATACGTATAT
This sequence comes from Zootermopsis nevadensis, assembly GCF_977971745.1. Classification (NCBI taxonomy): domain Eukaryota; kingdom Metazoa; phylum Arthropoda; class Insecta; order Blattodea; family Termopsidae; genus Zootermopsis; species Zootermopsis nevadensis. The sequence goes on along the minus strand of NW_028259151.1, from coordinate 207,964 downwards.
ACGTATATCGTATTTAATTGTGTGTGCTCGTTTATTTACTAAGTGTTAAAGATAAAATACAAGGAGAGTCGAAACGCACATCGCAGCAAAGTGTAGAATTCGCATTCCGTTTTCTGGTGCCTCCCATTTTGCAGGTGCTAAATTGTCGCGGTACATGAATTAACCAACTAGGCCTGCCTGTTTTGAAGAACATCATTGCCCTGCGGCCCACCGTTGCTATAATTCGTCCGTACGCTTATACTGTACAGACCACGTAAAGTTATTTAGCCTATATGAAAGTAATTATTTGTTTCGTTTGACGTAGAGTAAGTTAGGGTTAACTGGACACACTCAGATTTGACTCGGGTTTGAAAATTGACAAGAGTAAGCTTTGTTGTAATTTACTTATGTCCAATACAAGTTTTTGAATCGATAAACCGTGAAACGGGCGCAAACATTTCTAGTTTACGACTTGAATTTATTTCATTCTTAAAATAGTGCCCAACTGCCTTACAAACCCTACATCAGGGTTAGTTCTACACCAGTAAATGAACAAAATTCCTGAAAATAATGGAATAAAACTAGCCAGTTTGATCATAAACAAAGGTGCGTTATTTTACGGTTACACTGTCGTACTAGGCAGCTTATAATACACGCTTAGCAAACAAAACTGTTCATGCTAAATGTATATCGGTCTTTTATACGATATTTTTTTAAGTTTCTTTGTCCTGACAATTCTAGGTGACGGCTTAAGAGTCCAGCAGCCTCCTCAGAACCTACCATATCCTTCTCAGCATTGAAATTGGCTTGAATCTCCTTAATGCATAACCAAAACCAATATTATGTAATATTAGGACGTAGTCCGATAACTTATATATTTCAAACCACATAGCTGTAACACTCCTTACAAAGCTGGACCTCTGCTAGTATTGGCATCGTTTTCTGCTACGTATACAGGTATTTCGTCGGACAGCAAAGCACAAACAAAATGAAAACCGGCGAAGCGTTGCGTCGAAATTTAGTGTCCAAAATACGTACCTTCATCGTAAATTAAAATTCAACTTCCGGGGCGGTGCAAATGTTCATCCTGAATGTCAAAAGGTGACATAACAGATCTCTGATCACTGATAATTCCACAATTATACTCTACATAGACATACATCTATATGCATTTATCTTTATAAGAATTTATTGTGTGTCGTGTACATCGCATTCAAACTGTTAAAATGTCATCTACATAAAAGTAAGTTGTTGTCTCTCGCATGTTTTTCACTCAAATTCCTTCTGTTTACAGTTTGAACCAATTTACACATAGATTAACTGAAACACTGGATGTACGTATTTTGTGCAAAGCAAATAACATATTATTGAATATGAAAATTGCACATCAAATTTTAACCGAAAAAAATTAAGGGAAGAGATTACTTTGCATACCTAGCTGTAGATGGAAAAATAATACTGAAATTGATCTTAGAAGAATACGATATGAAGTAGTGCCAGAGATTTAACTGAATCGCGACTGGGTTAACTACGAGTTTGGTCTATGAATACAGTGAAATCTTTGTATTCCATAATAGCGAGAAACGTCTTGACCAAAACTACTTACAAATTATGAAATTTATCGTTAAATTTGCCACTTAGTCACTTGAATATTTAAAGATACTACATCAAGGGATACTGTACGCATATTAGTATCCATTCTTGCTACCAAATATTTATCATTTTTGCATGAATTTTTATAATACGAGAACACACATTTAAGCAAATAACGTAAAAACTATTTAAACAAATTAGAATACATATACTCGAGTAAGTCAACACGTTTCCCAGAAATTTCCTTTACATGTGGACTCGTAGGTAAGTTACCAAATTTTCGGAGGAACATACTGCCTCCATAATGCACGTAGCTTTACAAACCAGAAGTCCAACATAAACATCTTCACAGCCGTGAGAACATTATTACTCACACACCGGACCTGTTTCAACCACTTCACCTAAATTTGTACACGATACTTCACAAATGTTCTCTTCTGAAAAAGATAGGAAAACTGCACATCGTAACTGTGTAGTCGAAATTGACTACAACGCTTATAGTTTCTTCTTTTTCTCCTCCCTGTGGCCCTACAACCCAGTGTGGGTCTTGGCCACCTCCTCTCGGAGGTTTCTTAGTCTTCGAAGCGTGTATTTGTGAGTAGTGAGTGACCAGCCCACTGCCTCTGCACAATTTCTACTCAATCCTGATTTTGTCTGCTAGAGCCATCTAGCAGAGAATCAGGAGAGACATGGGTAAGAAATGGCCGCCGAATTTTTCTTACAAAACATCTCGTTCATGCTCGTAAGGTTCTTTTACATGCCGTAAATCATGGAACCGCCGGCTAAAATCCATCGATTTGAAACCGCGAACCTTGGGGTCCACTGGCGACCACGCTAACCATTAGTCCACCGAGGGCGACAGGCATGTAGTTTAATGAAAAATAAATAGAGTGACAGCACTATTTTTTGCAGACAATGTTGCGTTTTGCGCAGTGTTTACCGTTATACCGAAGCACTTCGCATACCAGCAACATCTACGGACACCACAGTTTGAAACCATTCACTAGATTTGAACGTTTCATATGAAAATGTGGCCCACGATGTGTAGCAAGCTCTTGCACCGTCTGGTGGTCATGCGTATTAGTAAAGATGCTTCTGTCGTCTGGTTGTCTGTGTAATGTTTGTGAGTTATACGCAAATTAAGTATTCTGGCGCCCCAAGACGTAATCATCTACGTGCAGGCTATAAGTAATGTGTGTCGACGTGATTTGAATGCAGTTGGCAAGCGGTTATCTATCGACACCTCTCATCTGCTCTTCTTTAAGAACTGTGTAGCTATAGTTACACGGAAAATTTATTTCTTCTTTGCTGTCTGACAAAATGGAGTCTGAAATGGTAGAATTTCGTAAGCAGCGCGTGTGGTTTCATAGCCAAATTGGTACTGACAGCCATAGAGGCTTCATCATCACAAATACATTGTAAGTATAATTCAATAACTCATTTTAAGGAGATACACAGTTTTCTACAATAATGTTTTTAATAGTGTTTGATACGATCTTGTAGACGTTTGAACCAATCAAACAACTTCTGTGTGAAATTTAAGGTTCTCACGGCGATGAATATCAAGAAGGCTGCCTTCTGGGTTGTTAGACCGTGTAGTCTGGTACAAGTTTACCGACGTCTCAGAGATACCTGCTACCTCCATCATCAGGGCGATGATGATGGCCCTGATGATGGAGACAGCAAGGACCTCTGAAACGTTGGTAAACGTCTACCAGACTATACGGCGCTATAAACCTGAAGACAGACATCTTAATTTTTGACGCTTTCCCAATCTGGTTTTGTGTTTTATTCTTTTTCGCTTATGGACGCGAATATTCCTCTTTTGTTTTCGTGTACTTCTAATGTCTATTTATAATCAACGTAGAAGCAGCCCAATGTGGGTTGCCACTTTGCTGCCTTAGAACTTGCAGACAGTATAATGAAGTAGCTAACGAACTTTTAGCATTTTATTTCAGATTTTTGTCCTTGCACCATTGTCTCCTTCAGACTTTTTATAAAACTATATTAGTAATAAATATGTGCTTCCCATTTATTCATCTGAAAATGGCTTTCCATTGCAATTTTAGTGTAATATCCGTATGTCATCAGTAAATTGATAAATGTATTAAAAAGTTAGCATAAATTCGTAAGAGTTACCAAAAGAGATATTCTTCAAGTTCCTTTCATATTGAACCAGTCTTTGATTTTTCAAAAAGTCTATTTTGATTTAAGAACCTTCTCAAAAATACAATACATTCAGTATTCTTGCATTGGCATTAAACCATTTTCCTGCACTATTAATTGGTATGGGTCCTCGCAAGCATTCTGATTCTTCAGATTTGCTTTTCTGTTAAGACTGTACCGTTTTAAAACGTCTCAACGTACAAATAATGACAAAGTGTAGCCTACAGGAATATTTTTATATATTTTAAACTTTTTCAAATAAGAAATTTAAAACATTATTCAGAAGCCTATCCTTAATCCTTATCCAAAATAACTACGACTTTAACTTCATTGATCGATCTTGTAACTGTCATTACAGGCATATTCTATGTTGCATCTTAGACCCAATATTTTTTTAATCTTCTTCTAAACACTATTTTTTCATTAGAAGAAATTGAAATATTTTGTTGAAGATATCTCAGTGATAATGGGATTGTTCGAGCATCAACACATGTGCAGTGGCAGTAAGTAGGCTACTACGATTTAATTCAGTTACCAGTCACTCACTAGCTGACGTCGTTCGTCATCTTTCGAATTTCATGTTCTGTATTTAAAATTACTTTTATCAACAGTGCCAACAAGTCTGATACGAATGTGATATCAGCGCCGCTTAATGTGGGATTCTAGAATAACGTGTGACAATAGTACACAACCGTTCTTAACGAATTTTATTTTGTGGAATATAAATGTACAGCTTTCAATTTCATGGCGATAACTGATTAAAGATTGCAGTTGTGCAAGTTAAATTTAATGTGATAGTGTAGCGTGAACAAACTACAAATTATTCTTGACCAATTGTTACATGGAATAAAAATATGAGAAAATTGCTGTTATTAGATTTTCTTACACTACAGTACTAAAAATTACGCACATGTGCCTAAGCACACGGAGATTATTAATTGTTAATTTTTGCTGGTCACCGTGTTTAGATATAGAAAAAAGTGAAAGTAAAGCTGTCCCACTATACGCCATGTAGGCGCTTGGGGGAGGAGGAGTATAGCTCCAACTCATCCTTAACCTTCACTAGGTGGAAGTGAGTGGTTAACATCACGCCCAGGCCGCGCTTTACCCCTGGAAAGAACCCCGGTACACATTTGATTGGAGGCTGGGTGAGCCCCAGAACCGGTCTGGACGCAGAGGCTAGAGGAAAAATTCTCTGCCCCTGTCGGGGAACAAACCTCGATCGTTTAGTTCGTAGCCAGTCGCTATAGTGACTGAGCTACGCCGGCTCGTTTTATATTTAGCAAACCGAAGAAAAAAGAAGAGGTAAGATCTTCCCATAACTTGTTTGAAAAAGCGCCGATGAAACTTGGGCAGTAGGATGGTTCCAGGCTGGACATGTCTTTCGGGACAATAGGACTGCTTGGTCCTCGGACGCTACAGCGCCTGTTGCTACGATGAAACAAGTCTTCTTATTCCTTTTCCTCCATTTCTTCTGTCACTGATAAAGCCGTCTTGCCTGTTCTGATTCAGACTTCATTCTGAGGTAATACGTCTTTCAGCTCAATCGTTCTCACCCCTCGGCTCGTTGATGTGTTTTGTGCAGTTCGCGTTATTTATTTTATAATACTATGCCTTTCTGTATGATGAGAGATGGTTACGTTTTATCAAAAACACATTTAGTTAGTGCCGTTCGTATTTGACAGTAGTCCTAACTATTACTGTGAGCAACTGTCCGACTTAATGAGGAGCGTCAAATCAAGAACTAGGAAGCGTCTCACTGAAGAACGCTTAGAGGGATTTATGCGGATCTCAACAACAGACATTAAACTTGGTATTGAAATACTAAGCCGTTTTCAAGAAAAAGTAGTGCCAAGTATCTAGTGACTGGCTTTTATAAAAACATATTGAGTTATGTGAGAACCTGCCTGCAATATTAGGTCTATAATAGTGACATTTTTAATTCAGCGCTGTGGCTTTCAGTAAATTGTTTTCAATTATAACCTCGCAGCACAGTCTGTAAAAGGTTGAGAACGTTTTATACCCAATAGGTTTCTTCGTGTATGATATTTTTCCACAGCAAATTTTCTAGAAAACCTATTTGCTAGGCGTTCTCAGCCTAGAAATCGGCTCGTCGCAAAGCCTCTGCCCACACAGGGCAACAGAGAATTTGAAAATACATTTATGCCTCGAGTAGAATTCGAACCCGATGTCAACTGCGCACGCCTCAGACCGCGCGGCTGTTGCGATCGGCTTTAATCGGTTTTGATACAGCAAGTCTTAAGCATATGCAACCCGCAATGGCACTGACGTAGGCCCATATGGGAGCGAGCGTCTTTCTGGCGCAAAGCAGTTTATACTTCTTATGGAGCAATCAGCACAGGTGTGGTAGCTGGAGCTGTTAACTCGTTAATTCATACGGTTTATTCTTTTTATTTTGTTATCATGGATTAGACCTTCTCAGGTTCTACTCAGAGGTGGGGGCGATCCTTATATCTTTCATGTGACCTCTTTCTTCTCTCACCTTTTGTGATTTTCTGGCAAAATCTTCCTTTATCCATTTTTTATATTCAGTTGTTTTGCCCAGGAACTGAAACATGTTTAGTTATCTGGCTACTCTTGGTTTCTGATCTACTTTGTTCTTCTGTAATCTATAACAGTTCTTAGGAAACTCATAAGTTTTCCAAGTTCTTTTGTCTGGGTCCATCGCTTTCATTCACACGACAATGTAGAGACAGTAATTACTTTATTACATTTTAAGAGAATCTTTGCTCTTGCTTTACTACTTAAATTTCTTCTGATTGTTCGAAACTCATTCTCAAGCTATAAATGTTTCAAATATTTGGTACGACCGCTTAGATCCACTGCAAGGCCAACAAAGCCATTCAAGGCAACACAGAGCAGAACAGTCCAGTATTCGAACATTCAGATAATATACTTAATTTAGTATGTGGATGAATTTACGCCGGCTCCTACAGCTTATATCAAATTATTCTTTTTAATTTGTCCAGTTTGTTCTTCGTAAAGAAGTTCCTTGAAATACTGGCATTACAATCTGTTGTGTTATACGCGCTTTCCCATTAGTTGTTGTTGCGTGAGACGACACGTTATTTGTTGTTCCAACATTTGCATTGTGTGCAAAGCGATATCGTGACAAATTAAAGACTAAGTCACACGTTTGCGTGACAGATCTATTTATCTTTTAATTTTTACATGCTTCTGATTTCTTTTGGAATGAAACCATCCAAACAAACGATCGATTTCTTTCGTACACTTTTCTTATTACATCCAGTTGCTGTTACCGGAGACATCATAAATGCACTCGTATACTTATATAAATAGAGCAGAGTCCTTCTTGAGAAAGTAATAGTCATCTTATTCAATGAATCCCACGCCTTTTATGGAACCTGTAGATTCATTTCTGTGTTCACAGGAGCCCAGTCTTTAGCTAGATGAATGTAATCCACATCATCAGGTCATAGATACCACAACTAGCAATTACAGCTTCGCCCATGCTGAGATCATGGGTTCGATTTCCGCTTGAGTATGGATGTTTTTAAGTTTTCGTCTGTGTTATTTTCTATGACAGAAGCTTTGTAATGGACTAATGTCGCATGGAAGAAATATTACTGCGTGTTTAAAGGATATATCGTCTTAGAATTATTCTGAGTCAGAATCGACAAGTCACCCTAATAAACGAAGAAGACATTTAAATTACTTTAACCGTTGAAATACAAATATGACAGTTTATACCAGGGCCTTATCTTTGAAACAATTGCTAAGCGCCTGGCGAGTATATGCTGAAGGAGGCGAATCCACTTAACAGTTGCAGGTGTGGGTACAATTGGAAGAAGTCAGTTTCGGATAAATATATTCAAATTCTTTAGCGCAAATGTAATCTCTAAATGTTATTGGCAGTGGTGTTGAATTGCCACTTTCAGTTTCAAATACCAGTTCCACAGATCGAGATTAGTTCCTTGTAACGGGCCCAGCTATGTTGGTTCTCCTGAGGACGGGGAACGAGCCCTCTTGCGGAGCGTAGTTGTTAGAGGAATCACAATGGCGTTTGAAGAATTCTAAAATTTTAAATTCGCAGATGTAATATTTGACCTCTACGCGCGTCACTTACGAAGTTACGATGGTTAATCCTTTGAAGCACGAAAAGAGAGTTAGGAAGGAGAATATAAGAATAGAAGCAACGAGAAATTTATGGGGAGGCGCTTTATTCCTGAAGGTCCCCAGACTTTTACTCACGTCTTTCTGATAAAGGTAGGATGAAAGCGAAGACGTTGATGTGGCAAGATGTATAAGCTTCAGACAGAGCGGAATTTTGGATTTCTGATTAATAATAACTTTGAAATATAAGAAATTTGATTTCCACAGCAAAGGGGTAACTTTGGTTAACTTAAATGTGGAGAGCTGTATGAGAAGTATGCAGTAAAGGCTTTGAAGTTGGAAACTATTTCGTCATTTGCTTAAAGATCTATGTCGGAATGGCCAATCGCAGGGCTCCCAGAATGCATAATAGCATTCATCTAAATAATTTTTAAAAATTCTTTTCCTGACACAAACATCAGCTGATAAATGCTGTTTCTGGAAATAGTCGTTTGTTCCGACAATCTTGCCAAAACAATAAATAGCCTCTTCACTGTGGACAAAATGCAGAGATGCTGTGTGAAAGGGAGGTGGTACGTACAGTTGAAGTAGTATTTTAAAAGCTTAAATGGAAAGAACACAAACTTCGCTATCCCATAAACAATGCGTTGTATTAAGACACATTGAGCGTGAAACATACTCACAAAACTTTGACGAAGTAGGTTGTTCGACATAAAAGTAATTTTTATTTTAATTCCGTTCTAAGCAAGTTATTACATTTCTTGTTTATGAATATTAATGACTCACTACTTTTGTTCTGAAAGTTAGAAGCACGTTATTTATTTTGTTCTCCTAATAACTAGATGACAAGAACGGTTTTGTTGATAAGGTAATAGAAGATCGGTCTTAGTGAAAGCAAAACCTCAGCTAAACGTGAAAACGGTTCCTGGATTGCAGAAACAGCGCTTCAGCGTTTTTTAACAGGATGTGCGACAGCGCTTCTCGCTATCAGACTCAGCAGGGGATCTCAGCCTTTGGATACGTCGCATCTCGTGGGCAGTCGAGTTATAAATTGGGACAATTTATTGAATCTTTATGGTAGTTTATTAAAAGCAGATTCACATATTACTTTTTAATATTCTTTAACAACGTCAGTCATCAGTGAGACAATTGGTCCAGACAGGGATTCCTGGGTTCCTCAGGCATCAGGAGCCAGATGATGACGACCGAGACATTTCTCGAAACGTCGGTGTCTTGCGACCATCTGACGCGACTAATTACGCGAGAAGACTTTATTGAATTTGACATGGCTTCTGATTGATTAGCCTTTAAAAATTATTTGTAATTTCTGATGATTAGAGATTCCCCCTGCTATTGAACCTTCCCTATAGCCAGTAAGTCGACTTGTATGTGTCAATTTGGTAATTTATTAAGCCAAATACTTAGCTTAAAATTAAATATTTTATTCAGGCATCATCATTCGGAGTGGTCCAGTATTATAAAAAACAATATGTGGGCCGATTAAAACACATTGGGGAGCCACAAGCGGCCTCCTGGCCGCGGATTTGGTCACCCTTGCTTTAATGTCTACAAGAGAAGAAATGAAACGTTTATGGGTAGGTGAATTCTTTTTCCATTGTCATAACGTCATAAACTTGCAGGAGGAGATGGATGTCTTTGTAAACCTGTAATCACACACTACGGGACCCGTTACGTCATTGCTACGTACAATAATTCGTGTAGTATTTTATCATTTATTTGCACACTTTCTCGTGTATATGTCATAGTATAATCTCGTTGTCATATTACCTTTACTTTTCAAGTTTCTTAAGTTCAAAGTCGGAATTAAATTCGTCAGATAAGAGCCATGTTTCTTCCATGTACTTGCAAGAATTATGTTATATTTAATTCTTATAAAGTTTTCTTGTATGTATGGGTGACAAAGCGATAATTGCGCTACGACCATTAGCTGATCTTTTGTGCGTCTACGCCTATCTGATCTTCCAGTAGTTCTGTGCAAACCTAAAGCACAGTATCTTACTCAACGGAATCTCATGAAAATTGCCTGGTCCCAGAAAATATCTTCCCGAATGGCGAAATCGTAAATCTAGTAGCCATAGTCAAGGCTTCCCTGTAGACCCTAATTTTGTGGAGTCCCTGAGTCTTTGAAAAGGATTAATATCTTAACTGGGGTATTGCCCCCTTATCTGGGCCTTCTTAGGGTAAAGAAGTACCACGTAGCCCGGTTGCAGTAAGCCTCCGGTAAATCTTTGGTTCTTTCTAGTTTTAAGCTTCATTCTGGCGCTTGTCAGATAAAGTCTGTCTATAGAACAGTTGGCAGCATTCCTAGGTTGGCTGATATTGTCATTATAATTTTTCCCTCCTGCCCATAAGAGGGATGAAGCCTGTAATAAATCAATCTGAAGACATATTTGCCGGGGTAACTCAGTCAGGAAAGGACGACGACGGATTGGATGACCGGGGGGTGAATCCCCGACAAGGGAAGAGGGTTTTTCCTGTAGCTTCTGAGTCCAGACCGACTTGGGTCCTACCGAGCCTCCTGTCCAATGGATACCAGGGTCCTTTCCCCGGGGGTAAAGGGTGTGAGGCTGATCACTCAACCTCATCCATTGCCGAAGTTTATGGCTCACTCCAAGTCAGTCAGTTCCTTCAGCATAAGTCTGAGTAAAGATCCTCTGCTGATACAACATCGAAAAGTAATCAAACAAATGGAAAAGTAACCTGATAGAATCTCGTTTCCCTCTTTTCTCTTGATCGGAAAGCTTGCGGAATAAAAGGGATGTTTGACTATGTTTTATTCTGTTATGCGCCTTAAACGTAAATCCTTACCTAACAATAGTTATAACGAATAATTTTATTTCTGGGCAATGCGAGAAGACAACATGAATATTTGGAGCTCCAATTGAAGACTTCAGTACAAAAATGAGATAAGCGACGTTTTGTTTGTTTATGTTTTTTTTTACCATAAGTGACAACTTTTTTAAATTCAGTGTTACATGTAAACATGTTGTTAATTTATTTATTTCTTTAATAACCTTGACAAGCATGCGGATTTAACATATTCTTACGCAACATCATCAAGCTACTCTTTTCGTTATTTTAATAACCAACAGCCATTTGACCGTTTGGGATGTCCCCCTTTTGCACAGAAACATTTAATTGTATTAAGGCAAAACACTAATAGAACGTCTAACAGTTACCGTGTTATCAAATTCCGCACATCCTCTGTCCACGGCTCTGTGTTCTTTCAATTACATTTACAACTGTTCTCTTCGGCTTACTCACACACTTAATGCACTCCCTCGCCCTCAGTCACATGACTTTACACCAATTAACCGCCAACGCTTGTCAATTAAACCAAATAACCGTGGGTTTTTAACTGTCTGAATGATAAGCCCGTGTCGCTCGTTTTGCGTAGAGCCAACCTGTCTTCTCATATTTCAGCTGACACTGGAATCTTGGTTTCAGTACACCATGCGAAAATTTTTAATTTTCAATAATCTTACATAAACCAACGCTTTGTTAAAAAGAAGGAAGTGTCGTTTTACAAATATTCCTATAATTAAAGTTAGAATGACTTTCATTTCACATCTTTAAAGACCCAAAAACGGTAAACAGATATGATTCTAATGAGAATTTCCGTTTTTACGAAGGAAGATAACGTTTAGAGTCCAGTTTAATTAATGATACTTGGACTTTCCAAGGTTGTCTATTTGTTTCATCAAAATCTTCCTTCAGGGTACTCCGTTTCTGCGGAATATTTCACAAAAGATTACTGACAACACTAAACTTTAGATGAGATAAACTGAAATGTACGAGGTGCGATCGGAAAGTTAAGACTGCGCCTATAAAAACCCGTACACTTATCTCAGGTATTAAATTCATCCATCACCCTCGAAGTAGTTCCCCTGGGAGTGAACACAACGATCCCAGCGCCGCTGCCAAACCTGGAAGCATCCCTGGAAATCTTTCTTTGTCAGCCTGTCAAGCACCATCTGCGATTCTGCCTGAATCTCTTCTATCATCTCAAATCTCCTTCCCTTTAGCTGAATTTTCATCTTTGGGAAGAGGAAGAAGTCACACGGAGCTAAATCCGGCGAATAAGGAGGGTGCGGGATGACGGCCATGGTGTTTGAGGCCAAAAACTGCCGAACTTTGAGGGCGGTGTGCGCAGGCGCGTTGTCATGATGCGTCGCATGTGGAGTTCTTCCTTTAGAATCAGCTGACAGGTCCCATAGCCTATCCCAACAATGTCGCACAAGTCGTTGATGGTACGACGTCGATCTTCGTGAATGGCCTGCCGAATCTTCGTAACATTTTCGGGCGTTGTGCTCGAAGATGGTCGTCCAGAACGCTCGTCATCATCGACAGAGGTTCGGCCATTTTTAAAACGTGAATGCCACACAAAAGTTTGTGCACGACCCATTGCGGACTCCCCAAATGCTTGCTTTAGCATTTCATAGGTTTCCGTAGCCGTTTTGGCGAGTCTTTGGCAAAATTTGATGCACACTCTTTGTTCATGAAAATCCGCCATTCCGAAATCGCAGGAGGGTCGGTGTAATGCACTACCAAAACGCCCGTAACTAAGAAACAAATGCTAATTCGATGATGCCGGCTGGCACACTGATTCACTATGAATGTAGGCCACACCCCCTAGCGGCAGAAGCTCGTACTACATCCGGTTCGCCCTCTTTTGACACAGTCTTGAAACTTTCCGATCGCACCTCGTACGTGTAAGTAATGTGTAATTTGACTTCAGGTCAGATTGTCATCCAACCCGCTAGAAGCACGACTTCAGGACGTAACGCAGATTAGTGTGAGTCACGACATAAACATTTTAAATTGTAGTCTGGCTCTCGTATCACAGAGCTTGTTTAAACGGTGCTCTATAAGATCAAGCTTGACACTTTGCCCAATATGTTAACGCGCAGTTCACATAACATCACAACTTAGACAATATTACCAACTTTAGAATTTTGTTTAATTTCGACTTAGTCATCCATCGGGGATTGTGCGCATTAAGTTCGTAGGCCTAATTCACAAAAGAATGTTTATTTATAACATACATATTTTTGGTCTTCTGCTTTTCCACGTGCTTTGCAAGTGTCCGTACTATATAAGCCTCTTACTCTCGATATTTTCAACAATCGGCCCTTCAATTTCCATTCACCTCCTTGTCTCATTATTCCTGACTCTCTGAACCCTTCGATACCGCAAGGTATTCTGCAGTAGTCCATTTCTAATGAATTTAAATCTGGCTTCATTTATCTTCCGACCTGTATGCGTAAATATTTTGTGCAGTGGTCGCCTTCCTCTCCTCCACAACCCAGTGTGGGTCTTGGCCGCCTCTTTTGGAGGTTTCTTGATCTATAGACATTCGGTGGTAGGACTCCTTGGACGAGTTATCGGCCCGTCGCAAGGCCTCAACCTGTTCACAGGACAGCGCAACACAGAGAAACGCTGACAAACATCCATGTCTTGAGTGGGATTCGAACCTGCGGTCACAGTGTCCAAGCGCGACCACTTTGACCAGCATGCAGTGGTCTTACAGAAAATTATATGCCATGTTTGTTATTTTATTATAGTTTCAATTTATCGTCAGGGAACAATTTGTACGGTTATGATGCAGTGAGTTTCCATTCAATACACTTATCCAACTTTTGAAAAAATGCAGTCAATCACATCCGTCACACATATCCTTATTTCGGACTACTAGTGAGGTTCTTGGTTTGTATATGCAAGCAAATATCGAGTCGCCTTTCACACCTTTTCCTTCTCCTTCTTCATCGTATGTTCCTTATGTGCCGTATCAATCAATAGCAACTGGCTAGTCGTCCATTAGTGCATAGCATAAATTGCGGCAGGACTGTATTTACGTACCAAGTGCTTGAAAGACGACAGGCACAAGAGCCTTTAATATGTTTTGCGGAACTGCGTGACAAAAGAGAAAATCAATGGCACATTCTGAGTGCAAGGAACCACTCTTAACGGCTTCTTGTTTTAAGTTGAGATGGAAGTCACTATTTTATTCTCTCTGACGATATTAATTGGAAATTAATTATGTTGAACAATGTTTATATTATTATCGAGGTCTACAGGAATACGTAGGCCGTTAAAACACACAACTTCTTATGGGAAAGTTTCAACCATCTGATAACAATTAATCTACAAATGTATGGAAAAGATTCGGACAATATTCTTCTGAGAATTTATACTAAAATATGTCGTACGTTTTTAATGTTAGTTTAGCTTAGTCCGAGCACCGTTACGTTCCTTGCATAAGCCCAAAATTAATCTTAGTTAATTAAATATGCGCAAAATATTGAACGTCTTAAAAAAATTAGGTGACCTAAATTAAATATTTAATTTGTGTCATATTCACATTTTTTTATTGCATGATGGACGGCTATTATGAAATTTGATTAACTTCTTCTTATGCACAGAAACCCCTAATGGAGTTTCATCTCTTATTATTAGACAGTAGGATTTAACCTAACAGCGACATAGAATACTTTTAAATAATCAACATGTGAAGAAAACAGTGTTGTTAAAGTGACGCATTCGGTATGCTAGCCAATGAGCGCCCTCGAGTGTTTATCACAGAAGTCTTAAAGAAAGTTAATTACAAATAAATTGTTTTAACCAGTTTTTCTCACTCTACGTAGATCATTAGTGTTCAGCGTGTGAACTAAAGCAGCCGTTTCCAAATTCCAGATTAGCAACTTATCATGATCAATTGTCTCTAGATACAATAACAGTTTAATATAGTAAATCGTTTATTTCATTGTATGATCTGAAGTTTTCACAGCGACTAAGTACAATAAATTCTTCTCGGGCTACCAGTCGTGTAAGGTGGCTTAATTAAAACAACAACGTTTCGAGAATCGGCGAGGACAAAGATGATTCTCGAAATGTTGGACTTGTGAGCTTGTTCCTATTTTGCATCTTTAATAAGATGCATGTGTAGTAAAGAACTTTTATCTAGATTGAGAGTCAAATGAATGCCGCAATTTTGTTTTTAGCGTTACAGAACATTTCAAACGGAGAAAATAGTGGTGTGAGGTGCTGTTTAAACATTCATTTGCAGTTTTGAGGTTCACTAGGACCGAGCGCTGGCCAATTTTTGTGTTTGATATCTTCTATCGGGCCGCAGACTAGTTTTTAGAAAGAGTGTGTTTGAAGTTTAAATATTTTGGAATGATAGTAATGAATCAAAATTGCAATTATGAAGAAATTAGTAGCATACTGAGAAACTGGGAGGCAGGATATTTGCTGAATTTACATTACTCAGGAGAGAGATCTAAGATAAATTTTATTGGGGGATGTGGATTGGATTTATTTAGCTCCGAGTAGGTACCAATTGTAGACTTTTGTGAACACGGCAATGGCTAGCTTCCCAAGAAGGACTCTGTTTCATAGAGTCTGAACAACTTATTCATTAAGTTATAACTTCTAGTGAATAACTGTGTTCAAAGTGAATCGATTATAACTTCGTTCAGACTTCAGTTTTATATCATCTTCTACACAGTATTATCCCACTTCCATGACAACCCTTTATTAATCCTATTTGTGCTGCTAACCGAACCCATCACCATCCTGGTACTGGTCCATAAATAAACACCGGAGCAGCACCGTAGATTTTTACATAATAAAGCAATCGGCTTTCTAGACATTACCAAACGTAGCTTCAGAATTGCACTCTCTACATGCAGTTCGTTCGTAAATAAAAGACAGCAGCTGATTCGATTATAGCAGACAGTATCCGAAACGTCGGCTTTATGTGATATAAACTTGACACGGCAGAGGAAGAATTGCAATATATGGTAAATCACTGACCAAATCCATAAATTTCTAAACATAATTAGCTAGATTTTTAAGGAGATCCCGCTGTCGAATATTCTTGCCATGGGGTGAAGAAGAACAACTCTTACAATAAGAGTAAGACAAGTCTACTCTGTGCCTAAGCATGAAGGCTGTTAACCCGCGATGTATTTTAGTCGTGTGACGTTAGTCGTCATTTCATGCTCCGGCCGCTTTAGCCTCGTATAAAGGGACTCGGAGGGCGTGCTTTAGCCTCTCTAGACGCGGCGGCGAAGGGAGAAATCTTTTCTTCTGCTTGGAAACGAACCCCCGTCGTAAAATCGATATCAAGTAATTTTATTGTCCGGGTTATTTAATTAAAACTATTTTTAATTTGGCATGTGCCTTTTATTTTAGTTGAATGTTCTATAAGGAAGACTCTGTTACAATAGGTCTGTATCAGACAAATACGTCGAGGACATCGTGACAAAATGGCATATCAACAAATTTACTGATTTAGGGCAGACTAAATTCTAACACTTATTTGTTTTGACACATATGCATCATTAATGTTAATGCGACCAAATGTAACTGTATCTCTGTGTAGAGCAACAACAGCATTACACCATTCTGCAATGACATGCATCCCACTAGTTTACATTGTTAGACCGAATACCTCCGATTATGCAAATATGCCGATACGTCCTTCTTACATGATGCCCTTGATGTCATCTTTAATACTTGCTAAATTCAGTATGTTGAACATAGATTTAACTTGTGTTTAGAGTGTTTTCATATCTTCTTTCATGTGGCACTGGGCAAATAAGAGTTTTCAATCTGATAAGGGTTTTCATCCATATGCAAATGTTGATTTATTTTGCCACATATTTACTCATGGTTGGCCAGGAGTAAACAGTTCACGTTTTGTTCTTGCTGACTGAGAGCCAGCATATCTTACGTAATAAGTATCATTATTATAGGCCTACAGTCTGTGATCATATTTTTAACGGACGGATTACGGATCTGTATTTCAAAAACAAATTTGACAACCAGTTGTTGGTTTTGTACTGCCTTTGAGTTACATTGCCCGAATACAGAACCACTTCGAACAGAATTTCGATATGGTACAGTTACATTCAGTTCTGTCGAGGCAACTTTTATTTTGGTTTCGTTTGGAATATAAGAGCCACTTCACGTAAGGGTCTAAATAAACTACGTGTGTGTATATTTCAAGCCCTTGGATAGAGTTTGTTTAAACTTGATATACTATCATTTGATTACACAAGAATGTTCATGTTTAACTCCCATTCTCTTTGACTTCTTCCAATGCCCATATTTCGCCTATTAAATTGTTAACAATAGAAGTGGGCTATATCTGACCCGCATTCGAATGTTTCGGGTCGCCAGCCCCCTTGTGATGTTTAAAGACGGATTTCACATTCTTGTTGGGTAAATTCGGCGGTGCCCGAATTTATAACTTGTGTTGGGCAAGGCCGTGGTCTAGGCAACACGGAGTTTTCCTCCGGGGGCTTCCCCGGTTTCTCCGTGGCATCCCAACAATTACTCCATTCACACACAGAAGAAGGCAATGGCAAACCACTTCTGGATCATCTGCCAAGAACGTATATAAACAGGTCCCAGTCCGAGAAAAGGATGGAAGGATCCTGTTCATATGGACCTGTCGTCAGACAGAACACTAAATAAATAATAACAACGTACGTATTGTGGACTTCAGTCCAGCTGTATATTCAAGTTGCGTCCATTATAACAGGGGTCTGCAAATTTCTCGTTATCGCGGGCCGATTTGGCTATTCATATCATTGTCAAGGGTCGCAGAAAGAAATCGTGGTCAATAAGCGAAACTGCATTTAACTTAGAGAGTAGCTGCTACACGCTGGTCCCATACTTCCCGCCACCAAACTGGGAAGCGAAAATTCATCTACATAGAACTCGTATTTTGACGTTAAATCCTTATACAGTTAATTTAAAATACTAATGTTAAATGACAGCATTTCAACAAGGCATTGGAAACTGCTTTTGTTATGAATCATTCTGT
This sequence comes from Zootermopsis nevadensis, assembly GCF_977971745.1. Classification (NCBI taxonomy): domain Eukaryota; kingdom Metazoa; phylum Arthropoda; class Insecta; order Blattodea; family Termopsidae; genus Zootermopsis; species Zootermopsis nevadensis. Next base: position 190,275 of record NW_028259151.1, on the reverse strand, counting down.
GATGTACAGGCTTAACCACAAATGTGTCAGTCAGTGCTTGTAAGTTTACAAACGTTCGTGTTAAAATTGCATCTGTCAGCCCAAATTCAAAGTACAGATGTATCGGGCCTTATCTAGCTTTACTGTGAAACTTCACTGTAGATATCTGACAGTTGTGAGAACCTATCCTGAGCCAGCTCAGTCCAATCAACACCTTCGCACTCTTTCTGTTTACATCCGTTGAAACACAGGTGTTACATTTGAAAAGTATCCTTAACTACAGCAGTATCTGTACACAAAATGCGTGAGCAAGTGGCCTAGTAACGAGGGTGACCTTCAATGTTATGGGGGAAGATGGGAGAGTGTGGACTTGCTTCTGATTTAATTTTTATACAGTCCCACGTAATTGTTGCTTCGTTGCATTTTAAACGATAGGCCTAGACCCTGTATTGTCGTCATGTCTGCATCAAAGGCTTACAGGTGGCTTCTTCTACCCTGTACGATTTCCAACCAAAATTTTGATTGTCTCTAAGGAAATATTAAACTGTGGGTGTTTTATTAGTTGACTGTCTGTTGTTCAAAACTAGCAGACCTCCTGCTGGTTTACACTACACTTGCTACTTTTACAATGAGAGTGGTATCTCGCAAGCATTGTGCGACTACAATGTTTTTCATACTTCTGCTTTGCTTTTGTAACCTGTATTTTACAACCACTGGCCGTAACGGCATTGAGATGAAGCGTTAACCTGATGGGAACATGATGTTTGCAAATACTGTATCAGACGATATTTTAACAAAGTGGGCAATATGACTTCACTACAGATATAAACAAAAGACATTATTCTCCGTGTTTTTTAGAAGTGGTGATTTTTTATAAGTGTATTTCCGGCATGTAGAAATACTGTAATTCTGCTTGTACTAGGAACATTGTAAAGTAAGAAAGCAAACAGTTATATATAATTATTAACTTAATATTAGCGGCTTGGACTGTAGTAGTTGTAAAACAGACACAATAGAACGTGAGTATTATTCAAATACCGTTCTAAGTATCCCTGTAAAAGTTTCAGTCCTGGGATTTACTTTTTGTAGAACTCTCTCTCGCACTGCCTGAATGTACGAGTAATTTGGACAAGCGACCTATACATATGCATGGACAGAGTCCGACATTGCGCTGAACAGAAATGATACTTGGTTCGGTTCGAAATAATTATATATCTTTATTATTTTAGGTTTTAATTTTTATCAGTTTATATAGAGCGTTACAGAAAAAAGACTAGTGATTCATATACAAAGAAATTAGGGCAGAAGTACAATAGACTAAATATTTGTTATAGTTACACTCGATACTGTTTCATTAAAGCCTATAGTCAGTTTATAATTTCTTATGATCCATGGATTTCGACAAAAATCAGATTCATTGCTCTATGAAGGTCAGTTCTCGTAGAACGCATAATGAACTTCATAGAACTGTTTTTTTTCTCTCATTCTCTTTTACCCGTAGGTGTCGGGGTTTTTTATTTATTCATTTTGATCTATTTGGACAATGGTAGGACTCCTTGGATGAGTGATCAGCCCTATATGCAAGGCCTCTACCTATACAAACACAGAAAGACGCGGACAAACATCCATGCCCTGAGTGGGACTCGAACTCACGGTCGCAGCAGTCAGGCGCACGAGGTCCATGCCTCAGACCGCGTGGCCACTGCGGCCGGCACAAATGTTTATTTTGTCTTAATAATCAAGATTACAAATTAAGACGATATTTGTTTGCCTAAACCTGTGTATAATTCAAAGATGTTTTAACATTACACGTTAAAATATTTTTATATCATTTCACATTTTCATTCGTATAAGTGATAAAATCAGTGTTTTGCGCTGTATTCGTCACTATGAAACCCTTTTTAAGAATGTTTTAATATTATGCTTCCATCTACGCCATTATATTGTAAATAGGTGTTGTGTTTAATAGAAGCATTCCCGTTTGAATTAAACAGGATGCTCTATATCAGTAACGAAACCATTGTCTGCAGAAATCCTCAGACTCTGTTCAAGCTCTGAACAAACCCATGACCGCAACGCATTCATTTTTTATGTATGTGGACTGGAATTTTCTGCCTCAGAATAGGGAATAGTGACAGGCTCTTGTAAACTGGGTAATGATATTTCGGGATCCACTAAATACGAGAAGTTCCATGATAGCTGAGTCATTGCTACTCAGGAAGAATTTTGTTCCATAGGACAATTTACAGTGTAGGACAACTTCAAGATGAAAGTGGTCACTATTAGTGAGGAAGTGTTTTAAAGTGTTAAAGATTTGACGAAAAAGCAGTACTGAGCTTCTGGGGCACTCCCTGAGTGAGTTGACGTTTGCATTGATGTTAACTGTGAACAGTTATCAGACATCCTTTTAACGTGTTTGTGCTCTTAGGTAAATAGACCGCATTGCGGAATAAAGTATTATGCAGTACACCATTTATTACCTTACATAAAAACATGAATTAGTTGTACCGTGTCCCAATACAGAAGACGTTGTGCACACTTGTCCCTGACAACGTTACGACTATTTTGAAGTCATGTATAACTCCGCGGTATTTGTGCACTAATTTCTTAAACATTCGGTATAACAAATTAGTAGACTGGTGTAAACGAATAGCGATATTTAATATTAAAGCTTAATATTCTAGTTAATAAATGTAAACTGTTTTATACGTTTGTAATGGACTATTTCGTATCAGGGAGAAGAAAATATAGATAACAATCACAAATTTTTGTAAATGTGTTGACTGCACCTAGGAATTTTCTGCCATGAATAAGAAACAGGAAGATAACTGTCTTTTGGGATGTTGCCCCGAGTAGTCTGGTAGAAGTTTGCCGACGTTTCAGAGGTGTTTGATGCTCAATCATCAGAGCGATGAGTAACCCGGTTCGAGATATGTGAACCAGTCTAATAACCCGCGCGCTGCTTACTCATTGTCTTGATGATATAGGCAGCAAGTACCTCTAAAACGTCTGTAAACTTCGACCAGACTACACGGCGCAATGTCCCAAAAGACAGCCATCTTCATACTTGACGCTGTGATATCACCAAAACAACATGGCTGGGCTGTCCTTCAAACGCTAGTAGCAACTTCATACTTAAATCATATTTCAGCGCATTCTCCAGTACAAGATTGAGCCTGTAGGTTTCCGATGCAAATCATTAATTACTTACCATCCGATATGAAGGTGATGAGCTGCATGTCCACGATAGGATGTTTCAGGTAAAAAAACTTTGTAATAGCGATGATACTAAATATATTTTGTTTTGAAACAAAACGAACTGTAAAAGCGTATTAAAAATTCATCGGTTACATAGACTTCTTTAATATTTTATAACAAGTTTTTGTTCCTGTTTTGTGTCATAAACGATTAACATTTCTACAATGCCTGTCAGAGCTTGTTAGCCTGTCTAGTGTACCGCGTTCCTTTTAATGGAACTATATGGAACACAAACTATCATCTTTCGGCTTTTTCTAATAACTTCAGGCTCTTGTGCTTGAATTGGGTGAAGCATATAGCATAAGTGCTCGACTTTCGATCTTTAGCAGAAATATATATAATGTACAGATATGTGAACCTTACAAAACCAAAACTGCATAACAAAGGCGAGTGTTTGCTAAAATTTCTTAAAGACGGCTTGATTCTGGCTTACAGTGCTTATATAAGAATGCGGTATAATCTGTAAAAATGGCTGAGACTAGCTCGACCAGGGACCCAGCAGCTAAGATTTATGTGTACTTTCCTTTATACCTGAAGACAGAAAAAGCTCCAGCTTCAATTTTTAGTTTTGACAATGAGCAAAAAGTCATTTTTACAGATTATAACCCACCACCGTCAAAGAACTTTCTTCAAGAATGCGGTATGTTAAAAACGCGTTTTCGGACAGTACTAAGCCAAAAAAGCCCAAGTTGAGCTAAGTAATATACATGTAATGTACATTAATCGCCGATGTTTCCTTTGAGCATGATAACCATTCTTGGCACCCATCATAGACGTCAGCACTTTTTACCTCTTTTCTGGTCTTTCCATTGTCAGTCATCTTTTATGTCATCATCAAATTTATATTTTTTTTACTCCAATTTTCTTTCACAGGCCTCCATAAATTTCACAAGAAAACCTGGTCCAATGGACATGAAGAGCCTCCACACTAGGCAAATTAGAGTTTAAAATATGGATTTATTTCTCCATAAAGAATTAACCAATGTTATTGATTACTCACATGTTTTTACGATCCAAAACACGTCAGAAATACAAGTTGCAACTTTTTCGATTTTGGCCTAGTCTTACTGAGTAGTACATATTTTTATTTATATATTTACTTAGGCGTACTTATTCGTTTATTTCTTGTAAGCAAGCATTCTGTTGTTATGGATAAACACTGTAATTTTGGTTCTTCAACACACAGAGAATAACACAATACTCCTAACATCAATTTCATATTTATTAATGCTATCAGAACGATTATGAATATTCAATTTACAAGATGTATCGGCCGTTAGCAGCCATCTTTAGGTAACTTGAACCTAATCTAGAAGAAATTAAAATAACTTATAACACACGTTGGAGATCATGGGCGTTAAAAACAACGCTATCAGGACAGACAGCATGTTATGGATTATAGATTGTTATGGAACTGATGTTAGTTTTCTCAGCACCTCTAGGCAAATTTTAGGATTGCATTAAAATAGGCCATGGCAGCTACATTCGAATCCTTCCCGACTCATAGTTAAACAGGTCTATGTCATATACCTCATTCAACAATAATCATTTGCAGTTACACAATTAATAAAGAGGAAAGGCAAACGTCTACTGTGCTTGGTGTCTTTCCTACTTCTGTGGTATTCCCAACAGCTCAAACTCTCGGATGTCCATTCCAGTTCAAGAAATGCGCGTACTAATAAAGTGAGCTAACACAAATAGAGCTTAGTCATTCTTAAAGGATATTGTGGTTTCTTATCTGTTCCCTGACTTCCCTACACACACAGCAGGCCACTATTCGAGAACTAAAGACGTTTAACGCCATCCTGGAAAAGGTGATAAATATTCTGGGAGTTGATGCAAAGTTTTTCTGTTGCAACTGCATCGTCCTTTGCCGCAATGTTGAGAACAGTGCCGGAGTTTCCTGCACAGTCCTGCTGATGAGAATTATATCGTCATAGTAATAAACCAAGACTTAACTGCAGTAACAGACTGGAAAGACGATTAAGGATAGTCTGAGGTAAAGTATTTTATTTTATTGTTGCGATTAGGTGAGACAATGTCTTTGAGAGTAGAGACCGCATTGCCTAATCTCAAGATGATTCATAAGTGAATATGGAGCAGCGGTGAAATGATATTGACACGGTAAACAAAATGGACTCGGAGATAAACATGCCCCAGTGTCATTTTCCTCACCGCAAATCACACATGAACTGACCTTAGCTCGAAACCGGGGCTCCACCATGAGAAACCGACGACTATACGCTTGAACTATGGCACGGCCAGAAGTATTTTACTGGGAAAAGTAAGTAGAGACCTATGTTCAGAAGCTTTCACGGCGACTAAGTATAATAAATTTTTCTCGGGCTACCAGCCGTGTAGGGTAGCTTAATGAAGAAAACACCAACGTTTGGAGAACCATTTTCGTCCTCGTCCTCAGAGTACTGCCAGTATTTAGAGAAGAATTTATTATAAATAGAGTCCTGTACGTAGAGACAGATAACCACATGGGAAGTACTCCATAATAGTGGTTATGTCATGATTACCAGTAAGAAATATATATCAAATGAAGGATCATTTGCTGTTATCATCGAATTTATTGATGTATATGGACATGTTATAGGTTATTTCTCGGAAAACGCAGTCGTCCTCTTGACCTGAAAATCAAAAGTGAAAAGTTTTGTATCTTCAGCCTTTCGAGTTACATTTAAATAACACATTAATTAATGTGACCATTCGTGATATGTTGAGGAAATAAACGGGTCATTTCCTGATATGGAACGCAAGAATTTGTCCGAGAAAACTACTCCACATTATTTACATAAAAAGTGTGTTATTGTTTCATAATATTAATTTCATAACACACTTTAACAAAAACTGTAACAATTGTATACTGTTGTAATTCATTATAGACCTAATTAAAATTAATACATTAATCACGCTTCTAAAAATGTTCTCTACAGTTGCTGCACATGAAGGGATTATTAACTACAACAATTTATTTGACGTATTTGAAGATATATAATGTAGTGAAAAGAAACTATTTTAGCACTTTCATGTAGCAAAAACTATTATATTCTGATTGTCCACAGCTACGTTGTATGTAACAGAAAGTTGTCTAAGGAATGACGAACTTCATGGCACAGATTCGTTCTTGAACAGTTTAAAATTGTTCATTTAGTCAATAAAATCCCTTATGGAACCCCAATTCTTGTCATCATTCGTACTGATTAACCTCATCTTGAGCCACTGGGCAAATTCTCTCAAACAAATATGAAAAGAAATGCGACTTTCATTTTACGTCTGCTAACTTAACTGGGTGGATCTAAATTATTTGTGTTTTGTTATTGTGTTGTAGCGAACTGATATTATTCTCGTTGAATTTTACTGCAAAAACTCCCTTTTTGCCACGGATTATGCGGCTTATTAAGCGTAAGAAATTTATCTACCGATCATAGAACTCTTTCCAGAGTAAAATTAGTACTTGCTGCTGTTCTCGTTTATCGAACATGATGGCACGTTCTGAAAAGACGTTTCCTGTTTCATTCGATTTTTTCTCTTGTGCAGGCCGACAGAACTGGACATGTCATCGGACAGCGACAGCAGTAGCTACGATCCTTTGGACGAGGTGACAAACTACAAGTTACCGCGGAGACAGCATTGGCCCAACAAGGCTCAGTTCATCCTCGCATGTGTCGGTTACTGCGTAGGACTTGGAAACCTCTGGAGGTTTCCGTACCTCTGCTATAAGAGTGGCGGAGGTAAGCAAGTCTTCAAGCGTTTTATCAATTAAATATTGAATTCCTTAAAGACAGGCTTTGTCTGTGTTGATGTTTTATCCAAACATTTACGTTTAGGGATTGAGGAAGGCCAGGAAGAACCCTGGATAGCTATTCCCGGGCCGAGATTCGAACTTGGGACTTCCGTGTACGAAGCATGAGTACTATCAACTCGACACTGATGTTTGGACTTCAGATGTTTCTATATTTCTGTAACAACAGTGACAGATTTGAGTTTTTCGCTTTTATATGTTCATCTTTTCCTTTGAACAATACAGTTTCTTAACTTGTGTTTCCAAATTTTTGGACATTTGATACAAAAGCAGTGGAAATATAGCTTTGAGCATTTGGAAAGCTTCATGCCTCTGTTTTATGTGTATTTGAAGTTTCTTAACTGAGTTTTCTTTATTATGTGTCCTCATATTTGTTCTGAGTGACAGAAGTAGGTTTATTACGATATTTTGTTTTCATATTTTTGTTTCGAAAGTTTGCAAAATAATTGACAATGTTGTCTGTGCGCGTAAAGTAAATGTCTGGATTTATGTTGCTGCCTCATAACTTCTATGAGCCTTTCTCTTGAAAGAGTCCAAGACCACACCTTCATAAATCCTTTATTGAAATTTTATAAAAAGATCCTAGAGTATTCCTCCGCGTCTAGAAGTTTACAAGAAACAGTGTTACAACAAACATCCCGGTGGAATAGTTAGTACTCATGCTTCATATTCAAAGTGTCTTTGGTTCAAATCTCAGCCCAGAGACCGGCTGTCCTGACTGGGGTGTTTATGGACGACAAAATCAAGTTAACTGTATAAATATTTTCTTGTCATTTAATCAGTATCCGTATATTTACAGCATCTCAAATTATATACAGAAACTGTCACGGGTTTCTCAAGCAAAATGTAAACTCATGCTTAATAAGGCTTATAGAGAGGAAATAATGTAATTATGTCTAGCTCACAGCAGATTTCAATACGATTATGTATTTGTTTGGGAGTAATGTTGATCTATTCCAGCACAAATTGCAAGCCAGGTGACGTGTCTTTTATTTCTTAACAAGTCATGACAAGAAGGTACGTAATTAATGCAATATTAAATCACGTAAGTCTACATGCTGCTTTTCAGAACGAAACATAATACAATAATTTTTCGGGGGGTATTGGAAAGGCGTCTGAAACTAAATATGTACTGCTAATGTGTTTAAAATCTTCAATTTTCGTGGTTGTATCCATGCACGTGTTCATAATTCGTGTTATTAGCACACTAGAGTACATAAGTTAATTATTTGAGTGTGACTATGCTGCATAAGTTTGTTTGTTCCTTAAGAGTCAATATGAGAAGACGGTGTGACTTAGTACGTACTAGACTGCATTTTACTTTTTGAATGATAAAATATTGCTAATTGTTATGGAGAGTCCTGTTTATTTTCGGTATGACCATCGTATGATCGGCGGTAAGATCCCGCACAGCGCCTTTAAGCTCCGTGTAGATGTCTGTACCAGCATTTCCCTCATCATCTAACTTTTCCTTATTTTGAAGAGTAAGTATACAGTATTCAAAATACCCACCACCTGTTCCAACTAGACCTCGCGTGCTGAGAATATTTCTAGACAAGTGGCAAAACTGTCGTCTTCAAATGGCTCGTTATTTTTAAGTAGTGTTTCTCACTCAATTTGTGCAATTAATAAGGTATGTTTAAGTAAAAGCCTACTTTGTATTTTACTGTGCTCTGAAGTAAATGGAACGTCGTGGCTGAGTGCCTGGTATTCGAGAGGTTTGTCTGAATATTCTGGCTGAGGGTTTTGTGATTTTTTCAGTACCTCCCGGCAAATTCCGGGATAGTACCATAAGTTATGCCACGACCGTTCCTTTTCATATCATTTTAAAATCATTATTTATCAGCCATCGTGTTATTCTACACTTACCCTGAGGCTATAGTCTCAGCTATTGAAAACGTCGTTACATAAACCATAAATAAATAAAATGTAAGTAAGAGTAATCCGTTTTTTATTCTGTTGACCCGCCATAATAGAATTGTCGCCCAATCGTCGAACACTTCGGAATTATAGGCCACGCTTTACACTCGTTATTCGTGATTTTGCATATATCATTGACCTTAATTTATTTTAAGATGCAGTTGTTTTTTATGGGTGCGAAACATGGTCTCTCACTCTGAGAGAGAACATAGATTGCAGGTGTTTGAGATTAGGGTGTCGAGGAGGATATTTGGGCCTAGGAGAGAAGACGATGGTGCATGGAGAAAACTGCGGGATCATTAAGTCAAGAAAAATGAGATGGGCTGGGCATGTAGCGCGCATGGATGGGACAAGAGGTGTCCACCGGGTATTGGTTGGGAAGCCTGGGAGGAAGAGACTGCTGGGAAGACCTAGACGTAGATGGGAGGATAATGGCAAGCGGGATCTATGGGAGATAGGAGTCGAAGGAGACTGGATTTTGTTGGCCCAGGACAGGATCCGGTGGAGGGCTTTGGTTAAATCGGTGATGAACCTTCGGGTTCCGTAAGCCATGTAGTTAGTTAGTTGTGTTGTTGCAAGGTAATTGCACTGGATGAGAGTCAGAATTACAACGAATATTAATTGAGCTGATAATTTCCCACCTCGCCTATATAAGTTTTGGTCCTTAAAGATAACATAAGCATATTTTATGTCATTAAACATTTTCAGGTCTGTGATGCGATTTGAACTCCTTGTAAACCTGTGGTTATATAAGACTGATATTAACAAAGATAAAAAAAAATTAAAACTTTTAGTGTAGATTCCTAATACCGAATTTCTTCCAAATCAGTAGATTATCTTCGGAGATGAAATCATGCGGAGAGACACTCTTTCCGCATTATATGTTAATTTCATGCATTTTATGTAAGGGGTGCCTAGAATTGCTGTGTTCTGTAGCATTCTACCATTATGTTGAGAGTTGAACATAACCGGTAGGAAAATGCCACATTGGGTATCAGTACGGCGACCTTCACGCATTTCGTTTTGTCAGGAAGAGGGGCTCAGTTGCTCCGATACCCACAACGTTCTCGCGGATGGCTTACACACAGCGCCCCCAGTGCCACCAAATTCAAATATGCATTTGGTTAAGGTCCAGTGAATGTGGCGACCATACCAGCAATGGTTGAGCAACACAGGAATCTGGTAACATCAGTTTGCTGTGCTCTGTAGTGTATAAACCTCATCATGGCACGTGTTACTAGTACAAGCTGCGAGCAGACGGAGATAGTCGGGCGGACACACGAAACAGATTTTTCGTTCCTTCAGGTGCACAAGTATGCGGGTTCGGGGGCCCTCACGTGTAAGATCCGAAGCAATACCTCGTATCATACTTTTAAATAAGTACATGGAGTAAAGTCATTCTTGAAAAGCTAATAGTCGCTTAGCTGTTCAAGAAATTTCTTGGCTTTTATGGAACCTGTACGTCATGTTCAAAAGAGTTCGCCATTGTTCCCCATCCTGGGTCAGATGAATCCAATTTAAAAACTTAGATCCTTTTTCTTTAAAATGCCTGTTATTATTTATTCGAAGTTGTCCCATCCTTTCAGGTCTTCTAATTAGAATTCTGTATACATTTCTCAACTCCTTTATGCGTGTTGCATGTCCCATCCATCTAATTATCCGTGATTTGATCACCGTAGAAGAGTGCAGATTATTTATCTCCTAAATGTACAGTTTTCTCCAGCCTCCTACTAACTTCTACCTCTCAAATCCAAATATTCTCCTCAGCAATCTGTTTAAAATAATTATCAGTCAGCCTTATTTTAGTAATGTGAGAGATCATGTTTTAAGTCCATACAAAACAACAAATAGAATGAAGTAACGTCACATAAAATTATAAAATAACATAAAATTTCATCTTTGAGTTTTTAGTTAGTTTGTGGGGTACAAACTACGTATAATTCTCTTAGCAAACAACTATTTCAAGCGATGAGGCATTCTCAGGTCTTAAAACAGGGCGGATTGTGAATATTTCTGGAGTTCTGTAACGGCAATGGCAAGATCTGTATATCATATTAATGAGAAGCAGTTGGGGTGTGTAAAATTGTTCTCTTGGACTTTGTCCATTGTCTTAATTATTAAGTAATAAAACCCCAACGTTTCGGAAGGTGGATTCTGCTTCCGCCTTTATTTAAAAAAGGGGAAAGATGATAGAAGCCCTATCTGTTGCCACCCGGATGAGCTAGCCGCTTATCATAACGTAACACCGTCAGAAACCTTCAGACTTCTAAAATCCTTGCGGTTGAATGCAGTATGAATGAGCAAATTAAGAATTTTCTCCAATTATTCTTATCAACTTGAATCGAAATTTGTGCAGTTTTAATGGAACTACGTTCTCATGGGTTAAGTTTACTTGCTCATTATCATCATGCAGGTTTAGGTAACTGCCGAAGGTTTAAATTGATTTGATTGTAACCTTTAATATATGGTCTATTTATTGCCGTTTCTTCTTAACACTGAAGCTAAAAATAACCAAGGTCGGTTTGAACAAGTTAACAACTCAATAGGGCTTCAAAATATCCCTTCCTACTGCTTTGCAGACATTAGAGAGAGAGATGACTCATGGCATCGATTCATATTTATCATTCAACACTTGGTCATGTGTTATTACACATCAACGATTGTTATGTAAACCAGTGTAGTTAATTTGTACACTTACGTTACTTTCAGAAAACGGCAAATTCGGAGGTCTATGAAATATACAGACAAATGTTTTAAGGTGTAATGCACTTCATATTTTGTCTGTTGTATTGCAAATGAAGTATTGTTTTGGCCGGCTAAGAAGTCTGTCAACAAGTTGAGACGTTCAATTCAAGAATGACCAAAATAGTTAACAACCTGGCAACGCTTGAGTGCATCTACGAGTATAGCTAATACATTCACTTTTTAGAGAACATGAAAGTGACCAACAATTTCCCATATTCTTGGCGGGAATTCTGAGCACTTATTTAAAATAATACGAAAATCGGAAATACACAGAATGTAACTTGAATGTCTGTTCATACTTCGTGGGTGAGTTCTGCACAGACAAACAATACGTACAGTTCGTGTGAACATGAGTCCACAAAACTTTCCTTTTCGAATTATACAGAACGAAAGCGTGTCTGTCTATCCGTACGCTCGCATATTTAGTCTCAGAAATGTTTAAAAAGTGTCTTTTAAACTTTGTGTTTGTGTCTACAGTAGCTTACATTATTTCCAGTGAATTTCATATTATTTATTATCGGATTATTTTTACGTAACACTTAAAGTGAGTTCATTCAAAACCGCAAAAACTGCTTGTAGAACAAAAGATTGGTCCAAGAACCCATCGAAATATGCAATTCTTACTTGAAATATTTTTCTTTATGCAGATTTGAGGTTTTAACAACGCTGAGTCTGAAGATTGCTGTCGTCAGGGTTGTTGCGCCGTATAGTCTGGTAGATGTTTACCGACGTTAGAGAGATCCTTGCTGCGTCAGAGATTAGGATTAGGCTACTCCGTTTACTGTCCGGCCCCTATAAACCTAGCCCTTTCCGCTCGATTGGCTCATTCATCGCCCTGATGACGGAGGCAGTATGGCCTCTGAAACGTTGGTTAACATCGACTAGACTACACGGCGCAACAACTCAGAAGACAGAAATCTATTGTTCTTTATGTTTTTGGTAAATATTTGACTAAGAATAAGGACATGAATTTGGCAAGTGGAATACTTGGAGTTTCTACAGAGTAGGTTCAATTGAGTCAGAAGAAGGGGAGTTTGAGAAATACAAGTGGTTAGGTGGGAAGGGGAGGGATAGCAAACATCAGAAAATTATTCATTTATGGGAAAGGGAAAGTTAATCACCATTTAGGGACTGAATTATTTCAGCAGGTAAATGAGTAGAATTTGTTGGTCACAGGATGTCGCATGTAACTCTGAAAGGTCATTGGTATGATATCATTATATTGAATGTACATGCCCCAACTGAAGATAAATTTGATTACACAAAAGATAAATTTTACGAAGGACGATAACAGGTATTTGACCAATTCCTTAGGTACCATACGAATACTTTGTTAGGGAATTTCAGTGCGAATGTAGGAATGCAGGACATTTTAAACTGATTATTGGTAAGGAAAGTCTACATGAAATTAGTAATGATAATGGGTTCAGAGTAGTAAATGTCATTGTCAAAAGCACAGTATTCCCTCACAGTGGACTTTCCTGATGGCGTATTCTAACGCAAAGTTAAAGCATCTCCTTGTTTCAGACCATGGAATTCCTTGATTAGCTTCTCAAAAAGGACTCTGCTCCTTGAAGTTACCGAGATGGCCAAAACGGAGTATATTAATACATAATACAGATACAAGAAAGACCTAACGAATATTACAATTCTTGTGATTTATAGCATGGCGTATTCTGGGGAACAATTACCTGGCCTCTGTTCAGACGAAGCAATGACTCCACTCTTGCACAGACGTTGTTTCATTCCCAACCGTCCATGACCTTGTTTAGCCATACAAATACGGAAAAGAATGTTAATTATGAACTAATATTCGGTTACAAATTATACCTGACCATTATAAGATTTAATCTCACATTTTTGCTTTCTGTTTGCATTTCTGTATGTGTACAATATTCATTTTCCATCCATCTTCTTGATTATATGCGTAGTTGCTTGCAGCAATTTGCACATTCAGTGTGATTTTCTTGCGTAAATGGGACTTCATATGGTCGTGTATTTGTAATGTAAGAATATTAGTGTTGCCTTTTCAAGTGATGCTTATAGAAAAAACTAACCGCTAAGCAAGTCCTGTTCGTGACAAATGGTAAGACGAGACAGCTTTAATTTCCAGTACACAGCACGTGCTTTACAGATGGTGGACTTCTGGTAGCATTTTGATTATATGCCATCGTCTAGGAGGAAAATACTGCCTCCATCTTCAGAGCTAAAAGTGGAGGCAATATGCTCCTCCGAAACGATCTCATTTTGCCAAAATACTATACAAGTAATAATCCAGAAGATTTCCATCTACTGTTTTCATTTTACTTCAAATCTAACGACGTACGTTGCAAACATTTCACACCGGAATATTATTTTTGCTGTACTGTTGATGAAAATAACCCTCTGATTCTACAGTTTCAAACAACTTCTGTTTTTTACATTTGTGTTTTTTTAAATATGGTTTTTAACTAAGGCAGATAACTATATTGTTTATGCAGTGTCAAATGGTACGGCGATTAAGAATGGTAAACGATGTAAGGATCATGGCCCCTGTTATCGTAGGCTTCTGTCCCAGTATTTGACTAGTGGGCCTTAGGAAAACAAGAACACGGCCGGTCCCATGAATCAGGAAAGAGGGTAGCAAGCAGAATTACTGCCAAAACTAAGTTCAACCTGAAGTAAGGGTTACCTCCTGTGTGCCAAGCACAATGAAATCCAGTACCTGCGTACCGACGCCCAAAACGTGAGACGTCTGGAAGTCAGAGGGGAAAACTGTAAATGGCAGAAAATATTTTTCAGCATCCTTTACCAACTGTCACAGAATATTCAAAGTATGTGTAAGAAATATTTATATTTTAAATACCCTGTCAAAAGAGTGGAACGGAAGATAAATATTTATTTTTACTAACATGCTAATAAAAATTAAGCAAAGTTATCAATTATAACCACAGGATTCTTAAAATATTTGCATAAAAAACTTATATTTTTGTTTCAATAAAACTAAGTCCAGCCTAGAAAATAATTACTTAAATTCACGCCTCGTGTCTTCCGTTGAATTTTAGTGTTTGCTGGAATTTTATGAATACGTAAATGTGTATAAATCCTTTCTTTCAAATTGCATTTCTGTTGGCGCATAAACGTGTAACTCTATAAACATATTAGTACAAATTAACTAAAGAAAGTTTACAGTTAATAGTTTATACGTGTAAGGTACTTGTAATTTACGTTCTACTCCACACATACGTATTTTACATGTTTATTATGTAACATTGTGTATTTGCATATTTTCTAGTTTATGATATAATGCCAGATAACTATGAAAACTGATATTGTGCCAGAGTATGAATTTCAATGATGAAATCATTGAAAAACATTATATTAATAATCTGTAGTTCACACTGCCAATCCTGTAGTTGGCTACTGTATGGATGTCACGTGAGCGAGGTAAGGTATAGTCGGCGCAGTAGTTTTTGACCGGTGGAATTTTCAAGAGGAAGGCTAGGAGCGAGTCTCTTTTGCGATAGTATAATGCTGACTGCACCGAGGAGCTTATCGGACTGAAAGCCCAAACAAAGAAATGCACTGACCTTGCCACGTCGGGTACACAATAGCTCCGCTAGCTTCTCCACCGGCCAAAAACTACTGCACCGACTATAATCCTCGACAATGAGTAACCTTCAGATGTTATGAGGTGCTGATAATAGTAATTTGTGACACTTGCTTTCAAACGTTTCCATATTCACACCTTATTTGTTCAAGTGCTCATCTGTAGCGCAAATATGTAACGACATTTTTGCGACTGCTTTGAATTCGACTTAAAACTGAAAGAACAAACAGCAAGAGCATAAAGCCAGAAGATATAATATCTAATAAAACTGCAATTCTAACTACAGTATTTTTATGGATATGAAACTTGGTCTGTCTCTCTGAGGGAAAAGTACAGGTTGGTGGTATTTCAGCACAAGATATCGTATGGAACAAAGAGTTTTAATTTTGACTGTCTATAATAATAGTAATAATAAATCAATTCAATTCATTTATTAAAGTGGTTGCCAACAGGGAGGAGCCAATGGTAGGCAAACAATGATAATACAAAAATATACAAAAAACAAATAAACCAAATATATAAATGAATATATATGTATACATATAATAGATCAATCAAACATTTCCCGTATTGAGTATATTAGCCAATTACAGGGAAATACAGAAATAATATATATAGTTAAAATCATAGTAATCACTAGACTCTTTCTTGTAAGGAGAAAGTTTATTCATGGGAGACACTGACTTCGCTGAACACGTCCAAAAATCTGCATACGTAATTTGCAGCACTGGCGCACCTAGCTGAAGGACTATGTCTCATCTCTCTGCTCACACTAAAAGTCGAAAAATCTCTTATTTTCCTTGAGAGCACACGAACAACAACAGTGGCCGCGATTGAATGACAATTTATTTTGCTCTTAAAAGCATTGATAAGAAATAAGGCATCGAGATGTCTAAACCAAAGCGTTTTAATATTTAAGGAATTTATTATCAGCTCGTACTTACGAGGAAAATCAAACTGAAAGGACCTACAATGACACAGATTGGCAAATTTTCTTTGAATACTTTCTAATTTATTAGAATCAGTCAGAGTAAGATTATTCTATACCACCGAAGCATACTCGAGCCTAGACCTAACTAAAGCATTATATAAAACAAAAGACTGTCTAAGGAAGAGAAGTTATAAGTAATAAAGCGAATTATCCCTAGAGTTCTGAGTCCTAGAGAATACGCATAATCACCACGAGCATGGAAGTGCAATTTACTATCTAGCATGACGCCAAGATCTTTTACGCAGTCGGTAAGCAAAATTGAAACTTCCCTGACATAATAGTTAAAACGGATACTGTTGGTCTTACGTGTAAAAGATACAATTTTAGTCTTTTGAACATTAATTCCCATAAGGTTATCATTACATCAGTGGTGTATGTAATAAATATCCGCTTAAAGAGACACAGTATTCAGCAGACTTTATGTTTCTATATAATTTAAGGTCATTAGCAAATAAGAGAAATTTGGAAAAATTAATTTTGGCACAAAGATCATCAATAAATGCAATGAATAGGAGAGGTTCCAAGGTACAGTCTTGAGGTACTCCAGATAACACAGGATAGGGATAAGATGACTTTTCTGAGATTCGAACGAAGGAAGATCGTGGTGATAAGTAACTTTAGAATCACTTAACGTAAATTGAAGAATTATTGAGTTTATTTGAAAGAAGAGCATGAGGTACCTTATCGAAGGCCTGGCTAAGATCAGAATATACAAAGTAAAATTTTCCCTGTGAACAGACAGATGGTAGAACATCATTTAGTTAAGTAACTAGGTTTGTTACCGTAGATTTTGATTTAATAAAGCCGTACTGACTAGGATGTAACTTAAATTTGAAATTGAAGGAAAGGTGATCATGTGCAATACATTCAAAAATTTTGGAAAAATTATTTAAGATTGAAATGGGCGTATAGTTATTAACAAGAACGCTATTTCCTTTCTTAAATATAGACACACGGTCGTCAGTTTCCAAAGCATGGGAAAACTCCGTCAGTAAACTAAGACTGAAAATATGATGTAAAAGGGGAGTGAATATATCAATACAGCCGTTTAAAATAAAAGTCGGGATTTCATCAGGTCCGACGCATTTCGTCGAACGGAAACGACTAATCACCCGTGTAACATCATCAACAGAGATACATGGGATATTCAAAACATCAGAATAGGCGAAGTCAGAACAAGTGTCAAAATTAACGGAAGAAGAGGAGTTAAAAACAGAACGAAAGCGGTCTGCAAAGGCCTCTGCGATTGACTGCGGTTCCGTGATAAATCTCTCTCCAACTGATAATTCTTTCTAAATTTAGAAATATATTTCCAAAACTGCTTTGGTTTGTTTCTAAAATTATCATCAATTGTTTTAACCAAACCAATCTATCTGATTTAATAGTCATTTTAACTATTTTACGATAATATAAAAAACCTGTAATGATAATTAGACTTACACTTTTTAAATTTATTAAGAGACAGATTTTTCTTCCTAATATAATATATAAGAGATTTGGAGAACCAGTAAAGATAGGTGGAATTTCTGGATTTTAAAAAATGGAATAGCTAGGTTAATAACCTTCGACACAGTAGCCCTGAGATTATTAACTGTAGCATCAACAGAATTTTCATTATGAATACAAGACAAGTCCGAGTTTACTAGGATATGATAAGGTAATAAATAGTTTCCTTTACCTTAATTGGCGTCGAAGTGTGAGCGAAGTATGTTGACAGTCAGGAATTAATTTAAGATTAAGGACAAGTGGCGGATGATAGTTGTCGGAAGAGACCAACGAGTGAGTAGAAGAGAAATGCTGATGTTCGTAAAGACAAGGTCGAGCAGTGCACTGTTAGGAACGCAGTTGTTGTGCTAATTAAGGCCAAGAAAGCAAAAGGTGGCGTAAAGAGAATTTCCTTTAATTTTATTATAGTAGTATGAATGAGAAGAAGGGGTGCCATTTAGCCAGTCATAATTTGGTACAATAAAATCTCCTTACATGACTACCCGATAGATGAGAATTTAGATTTACTTCTAAAGAGTTTAAATAATAATTCAATTCAATTCATTTATTAGAGTGCTTGGTAACAGCCAAAAGAGGCCAACAACAACCAAGCACTAAAAATAACAATACAAAAACAAACAAACAATAAACTAAATATATAAATGTACAATATAATAATGATAATATATCAATTTATTAATTTGTTACAAAATAATCAACAAAAAAATGAGCTGAATAATATGCCTAAGTATATAAAGTAAAGTTTGTCCCGCTATACGCCATGTAGGCGCTTGGGGGAGTGGAGGTATAGCTCCTACTCATTCTAGACCTCGGCACTAGATGGGGGTGAATGGTCAGCATCACGCCGCGGCCGGCTTTACCCCCGGGAAGGGACCTCGGTACCCATTGTAGAGGAGGCTGGGTGGGCCCCAGAGCCGATCTGGACGCAGAGGCTAGAGGAAAAACCCTCTGCCTCCGTCGGAGATCGAACCCCGGTCGTCCAGCCCGTAGCTAGTCACTATACTGACTGAGCTATCCCGGCTCATTGCCTAAGTATATAATAATTAAATTAAAAGCAGTTAAAGATAAACAATATATACAAAATGAAACTTTAATTACAAGGAAAAAATTTTCTAAATAAAATGCCTAAGCAAAATATTGTCCTTGTCGATGCGCTGACAGACGGCATTGGCAACAGAAACACACCTAAACAAGGGACTAGCCTTGGAATTACGATGAACAAAAACGTGAAGTAGTCTCTAATGGATCTGGAGAGAACGCGCAAAGAAACTGAATCCAAAACGGTTGGGCAGCAAAATTTGCCTTTAAATATATTAATGAGAAAGAGAGCATTAAGATGGTTCCTCCTGAGGTGGAGTGAAAGAAAATTTAACCTAACTAAAACGTCTTCATAATTATAGTCACTTAGGCCATTAAAAAATCTGGCGTGACATAAAGCAGCAAATTTCCTTTGAATCCTTTCAACTTTGGTAGAATCAGTGGAAGTAATGGAATTCCAAGTAACAGATCCATACTCCAATTTAGACCGAACAAGACTATTGTACAAAACCAATAGGCTATCTAAAGTAGAAAAAGAAGACGTAATATACCTAATCAAACCTAGCATTCTAAGGGCTTGTGAACATCTGTAATCAATATGCTGGTGAAAATAAAGCTTGCAGTCCAAAAGTACACCAAGATCTTTAACACACTGAGAACGCAATATCAAATTGTCATATAACTTATAATTGAAGTATATGCTGTTTGTTTTACGAGTAAAAGATATAATCGTGGTTTTACCTAAATTAAGCTTCATACCATTTTTATGGCACCAATTTTGCACAGCAAGAATATCATGATGCAGCAACTTACAATCAAAAACGTTTCTAATATTACGACATATATTTAAATCGTCAGCAAAAAACAGATAACTGGAATTGGAAAGAGAGTCACAAATATCATTAATAAATATGTTGAAAAGTAAGGGGCCTAAGGTAAAACCTTGAGGCACTCCTAACTTAACAAGATAAGAAATCTAAAGCTTTCCCGATATACGTACAAAGGAATGTCTGTTGGTAAGATAACTACAAATCCAATCAACAAAATTAGAGGAATGTCCAAAGTTGACAGCTTG
Source organism: Zootermopsis nevadensis (assembly GCF_977971745.1). Lineage (NCBI taxonomy): Eukaryota > Metazoa > Arthropoda > Insecta > Blattodea > Termopsidae > Zootermopsis > Zootermopsis nevadensis. The sequence goes on along the minus strand of NW_028259151.1, from coordinate 170,363 downwards.
TGAAGAAGAATGTTATGGGGAATCATGTCAAAGGCACTACTAAAGTCAAAGTATATAGAATCAATTTGACCTTGTTTGCTAACAATGGGCATAATGGAGTTTAAGTAAGTAACCAAATTAGTTGAAGTAGAATTAAATTTTCTAAACCCATGCTGGACAGGATTAAGTCTTTGTTTAAAAAAATAAGATAAGTAGTCATAAATAACAAATTCAAATATTTTGGAAAAAATTTTAAGAATTGAAATGGGTCTGTAATTACTAACCCTGGTACTATCTCCTTTTTAAATATAGGAACAACAGCAGTTTGTTTCCACAAGGATGGAAAAGTCACAGAAGATACACTAAGATTAAAAATATGTGTTAGTAAATGAATAAATATGTCCGAGCAACCCTTAATAATAAATGATGGAATTTCATCCAATCTAACACAAGGAGCTTAATAGCCATTGATACTTCAAAGGCAGAAATAGAAACGGTGGGTAAAAAGTCGAATGTAGTCGAAACAGGAGGAGTAACGGAAGGACAATTAGCATTAAAAACTGATTTGAAATGATTAGCAAAGGAATCAGCAATTAATTTAGAGTCAGTAATAAACTGATTATCAACTTTAAGTTGAATAAATGGGTTATCCTTCTTTTTAAAATTAGAAACATACTTCGAAAAATATTCGGGGTGAGTTTTTAAACTGTCATCAACCGTTTTTAACCACCACTGTCTATCAAACTTAATAGTAATTTTAATAAGTTTGCGAAAAAATGAAAAATAGGAATAATAAATATCAGATTTAGTCTTTCTGTACCGACGAAAATACATATTTTTTTCGAATATATCATTTTAAAGTGCTAGAAAACCAACATGGAAACATGGACTTCCTAGAACACTTGTAGGGTATAGCTAAATTTAAAGCTTCAGTAACAACTGAGTTAAGCTTATTAACGGCACAGTCAATAGAAGTCTGATTATAGACACAAGTCCAGTCATAGAAAAATAAAAATGTATATAACAATACATAATCACCACAGGCATAATTGCGAAAAGAACGTGGAGGCTGCAAATAAGAAGAAAAATATATACTAAGATCAACAACCAAGGAAGGATGGAAGGTATCAGGTTCAAACAAGTCAAAATCAGAGTAGGAAACCTTAATATCAGTAAAATTAGCAAATACAAGATCAAATAAATTCTTGTTTTGTACGGTAGGGTTGTACTGAGAAAGTCCAAAATAACATGCAGCATTATAAATTACCTCACCTCTAAGTTTGGTATAATAATGTGAGTTAGCATGGTGACACCCATGAACCCAATCATAACCATGTACATTAAAATCACCTAATAGGACTACGCGGAAATTTTGAGTGTTCAGCTTAGCTTCCAAAGAAATAGAATAATTTTCAATAATTTTGATATCCATATTCGGCAGAAAATAATGGTTACCAACAAGTAAATTAAAACCATCGGGAATAGAGATTTCTATCCAAACACATTCCTGCGTAAGTTCAAGGTCGTACCTACGTTTACAACCAAAAAAAACGATGAACTGCAATAAAAACACCACCACCCCGAGTTAAATTTGAATCCGCGTAAATTCTATCTGCGCGAAAAACATAATAATTATCAGGAAAAAGATTGCGATTACAATAATAATAATAATAATAATAATAATAAACCTGATATAATTCGAAACAAAAATGGAATTTGTCTCTTAATTGATATACGAGGTGCGATCGGAAATTTTCCAGATTGCGCCTATAAAACCCGTACACTTATCTCAGGTATTAAATTCATCCATCACCCTCGAAGTAGTTCCCCTGGGAGTGAACACAACGATCCCAGCGCCGCTGCCAAGCCTGGAAGCATGCCTGAATCTCTTCTATCGTCTCAAATCTCCTTCCCTTTAGCTGAATTTTCATCTTTGGGAAGAGGAAGAAGTCACACGGAGCTAAATCCGGCGAATAAGGAGGGTGCGGGATGACGGCCATGGTGTTTGAGGCCAAAAACTGCCGAACTTTGAGGGCGGTGTGCGCTGGCGCGTTGTCATGATGCAGCAGCCAGTTGTGGTTGCGCCACTTTGCCGGCCGCTTCCGTCTCACATCTTCACGCAACCTCCCATAGCCTATCCCAACAATGTCGCACAAATCGTTGATGGTACGACGTCGATCTTCGTGAATGGCCTGCCGAATCTTCGTAACATTTTCGGGCGTTGTGCTCGAAGATGGTCGTCCAGAACGCTCGTCATCATCGACAGAGGTTCGGCCATTTTTAAAATGTGAATGCCACACAAAAGTTTGTGCACGACCCATTGCGGACTCCCCAAATGCTTGCTTTAGCATTTCATAGGTTTCCGTAGCCGTTTTGGCGAGTCTTTGGCAAGAGATTCAGGGGGAATCGCAGATGGTGCTTGACAGGCTGACAAAGAAAGATTTCCAGGGATGCTTCCAGGCTTGGCAGCGGCGCTGGGATCGTTGTGTTCACTCCCAGGGGAACTACTTCGAGGGTGATGGATGAATTTAATACCTGAGATAAGTGTACGGGTTTTTATACGCGCAGTCTTGAAACTTTCCGATCGCACCTAGTAGCAATAGCAACCGACACAAATGTAATTAAGAAGGAAGCGGAGATCATCTTGAAATACAAAGACCTTCTCTTTGAAACACAACGAATGTGAAAAGTGAAAGCAAAAGTAATTCCAATAATTATACGAGCAACTGGAACTGTCTCCAACTCACTCAAAAAATATTTGGCCAACTTCCCGGGCGAACACGACATTAGGGAACTTCAGAAAACCGCCATTCTAGGATCTTCATACATCATTCAAAAGACGCTCATGTAAAATATATATAATGCCTTGCACGAAGTCTGTATAATGTATGTAACACGTATTAAAAAAACAAAATGTATTTCAGAAATAGCTGCTGCACTATACGTATACCTCAGGGGCAAGGTTTTGTCTCAGGTACACAGAAGTAAATACCCTATAAAATGGTGATTAATGGAATAATAATAAAAACCACATGTCGTACCGGGAAAGAGATATCATCGGGGATATAACCATCATAAACAACATAATCAGATGTCGCACTTGTGGACAAGAGAAAGATAAACACACAATCAGTTGACATCTCAATACCACATGCACTTCATATACAAAAAAAATGTGAAAGAAGAAAATTGGGAATTATCAGCCACACATCAGAAGATGTGTCAAGCAGACAAAGTAACTGCAGGATTAGTCGTCATTTCTTAAACTGGAATTGTCGCAAAGAACATTCATAAAAGCGTAAAATATCTACATTGTAATTGAAATAAATGCATTCAGTTATAGAATTCAGTCTTAACAGACACAAACACAATAGTCAATAAATTTATATATGATGTATAGCGAAAATATAAGATATACAGCAAGCTTGACCCAGTGTAGAATTAATAATACGAACAGGAAGGATAATAGTCTCGAAGCTGTTCCTGTGGCCAAGTACCATGCCGTGAACGCATATGGTGCAGTCGAAATAAATCATTCTCAATTCCGGCTTTAGAAGGTACTGAATAGTTAGCTCCACGTCTGGCTGTTTTACACCAGAGAAGGGACCACTGGTACCAGACGAATTGCTGAATGGGTCAACACCAGAGGTAGTGAGCGCAGTTGTTTTTGGCCGGTGGAAGTTTCAAGGGGAAGGTTAGGAGCTAGTCACTTGTCAGATAGAATGTTTCGTCTGCCTCCAGGAAGGACGAGGAGCTTATCGAACTGAAAGCCCAAAAAAAAGAAATACACTGACCGTGCCGCACAGATTAGGCCCGTCCGCCAGCTGCTCCACCGGCCAAAAATTACTGCGCTGACTATAGTACGCGGTGGCAAATAGAAAAATCATAATCATTGCAGAATCCGAACCTGGTTAGTCCAGCCGGCAATAATAATGTTGATGATGATGACGATGGTAATATATGTAAATAATGGCTTAAAACTTGTGGAATTTTTATTACAAAGTACACTTCGTTAGAAATTGGTTCAGTATTTCATTTATAACAGTTTTTTCATAAGGTCTGGTTTACTTCTCGAAGGGGCCTTGAATTTGAGAGAATTTAAATATGTGTGTGTACAGCAATTTTCATATCTCACGCTAAATAAACACACAAAATAACGTTACAGGAGATTTATCTCACTGTACCATTGAAAACTGGCGAACTCTTTTTGGGCAGAACAATGGACCTGTCGTCAGACAGAACACTAAATAAAATAAAACCATTGAAAAAAGTTCTAAGACTGGGTACTAGTTTTTATGAAGGGCAGCGGCAACAGCGTTACAGTGCCATTGATTAGTGTGAGCTAGTAATTTTATTTTATTTATTGTTCTGTCTGACGACAGGTCCATATGAACAGGATCCTTCCATCCTTTTCTCGGACTGGGACCTGTTCATATACGTTCTTGGCAGATGATCCAGAAGTGGTTTGCCATTGCCTTCTTCTGTGTGTGAATGGAGTAATTGTTGGGATGCCACGGAGAAACCGGGGAAGCCCCCGGAGGAAAACTCCGTGTTGCCTAGACCACGGCCTTGCCCAACACAAGTTATAAATTCGGACACCGCCGGGAATCGAACCCTAGACTCCCAGGATTACAAGGCCAGCGTTCTAACCGCTAGACCACCGTGGCATGCTGAGCTAGTAATAGGAAAACAAATTTAAACAAGCCAGTCAGTACGACGTTCCAAATGACTCTAGCGTGTGGTTGTTATAAATTGCTTTCTCTGGTCTACACACACTTTTAATCTTACAATATTAACATGTCTTTTTCGCGTCAGTAACATTGTCATTGAGCAAATTATTCGAATGCATTCATGCATGATAAATAATGCCACTTTAGAATCCGAAAACTCGACGCCGCTAACACAAAATCCTTCCATTTTATACAATCTTGAGATAATCTCTTTTACTCCCTTGCCTTGATCTTCCAAGTGGGCTTTCCCAAAAGTTTCTCTACCAAACGTCTGCAGATATTTATATATTCTCCGGCCTTTACATGTCCAGCCCATTCAAGTCTCCTATTTTGACGGTACTAGTATACTACTTTGAGCGCCAAACAATTTTAGTTTGTATTCATTGTCCAAATAGGAGACCATGTTTTACACCCATACAAAGAAACTGACAAAATACTTGTTTCGTATATCTTGATTTTTAATATTCTGGGAATTCCAGAATTTTTGAAATCTATCATTCCTCATACCCCGTCATTAACCTCAATTATATGTTGTTCTCAGATACTTAAATTTTAAAGCACCCTCAAACGGTTGATTACTGTAGTTACATTATAGCTGTTGCTAATTATTTTGATTTTTATCACGAACGTATTTTTAGTTTTAATTGAATTTACTTCTGTTTGAAAGTAAGAGGAATTAACTGACCGGAGAATGGATAAAATTGCGTGATGAGGACCTCAACAATTTGTAGACTACTCTTCAAGTAATACTGTAATGATGAAGTTAGTATGACAGAGAGGGTATGTAGCATGCATGTTGATGTGAGAAATGTGTACAGAGTTTTGGTTGGAAAGTCGAGAGGGAGGAGACCACTCAGAAAACATAGATGTGGATGGAAAGATAATATTAAAGTTGGTCTTACATACGAAATAAGGGTATAGACTAGATTCATCTAGTTCAAGATAATTACCTATGGCAGGCTCTTGTAAATCTAGTAATGGGCCTTCATGTTCCTTGAAAACCATGGGATTTCTTGACTGGCTCTCAAGAAGCTCTCTGATCCAGATAGATTGGGCATTTTTATTTATTTTCGGCAACAGATTATATCTTTGTTTGTAGAAGATTTTCTGGGGTACTGCCTTTAGTATTCATATTCGCCCTTAACAAGTTAAAATCATGAACACAAACAAGTGTCAGTACTTGATGAAATTTTATGTTGCAGGATTTTATTAAAATTTGTTTATGCACTCTAATTTTGGCTGAGTTCGGAAAATGGTAGCCACTTTACATGGAAGACAGTGTGGATTGGATTCATGTGGCTCAGAACAGGGACCGGTGATGGACTCTTGCGAACATTGAAATGAAGTTTCTCATTCCATAAAAACAGGAAATTTCTTGACTAGAAGAGCGACTAATAGCTTCTCAAAAACGACTCTGTTTCATGGTGTTAGAATGACACGTATTATACAGTGAGGTATGATTTTCCCGAATATTCATGTTTCAGCAGAGAATAAAGTGACTACAGGTCCTAAAGATTTTGTAAGTAATTGGGATAGTCAGCCACTCAATTTTCTGTAAAGTATATGCATACTTTTTAGGAAAGCTAAATGAATAAGCAGGGAGGCAGGACATTTCAAACCCAATACTTGGGAATGAGAGTATAAAACCACATACAATGATAATGAAACAATATAATTTGCCATTTTAAAAATCTGATTACCAAGATCCTGTAAGAAATCCACATTATCTTCTTTTTTCCGGTTTAACAATGTTTGTACATTTTCCGGTACCCTTTACGGGCCCCCAACTTTTTTGATGTAAATACGTCTATAAGGAAGGGTCATTCGGCAAAAAAAGTGGAACGAAAAAGGGAAACGAAAAAGTGTAACAAATTTACCTAGGGAACGTCGTGTTTACTCGGAATTGTTGTTACCTAGGAAACGTCATCTGTTTACTCGGCATTGTTGTTACCTATAAAACATTACATTACCTTACCTTGCATTACAATACATTACCTTACCTTACCTTACCTTACCTTACCTTACCTTACCTTACATTACTTTACATTACATTCAGCTACCACAGACCCATCTTAAGCGTAACTAATTCAAGTTGATTAAGCAATGTTTTAATCAAACTTATCTCAATTGTAAAGCATGTATAAAGGAAATATTTAGAATAAAGCCAATATATAAACTTCCTTTCCGTATAGACGTATTTACGTCAAATTCTCCGGAACCGTGGTTCCACTGACAACTTTTTTTAGTTGGTTTGATCTATGGACATTCGGTAGGACTCCTTGGACGAGGGACCGGCCAGTCGCAAGGCCTCTACCTATTTACAGGACAGCACAACACAGAAAAACATCCATTGCTTGATTGGGATTCGAACCCACGGTCCCCGCGACCAAGCGGCACAAAGCCCACGCCTCAGACCGCGCGGCCACTGCGGACCCCGAAATCCACATTATGTTATATGAATAAATTACAACATACAAGTCCCTCCCAGTGGGATGACACACAAACCTGATCATTCTTTCACAGATACAAAAGACACAGAAGAAAATTAAGTATGGCCCTTTAGAGAATCTTACAGTAATACTGATTATTTAGAGGTTGCAATGCAGGGAAAAGATTTTAGTGAGTGAAGAGACAAAGCATACATTTGACACGAAAGTACATAATCTCTAGAAATTATATAAATGTATTTTCTATTTATCTAATTGAATTGTGAATAACAGTTCTCATTGATTTCTCTGCAGATCCGAGACCTGTGCTTGTTCACAAGATGAGACTGTGTACTTATTATTGTTTGTCTCGCAGTGAGATCACTGGCTTGCTTGCTATTCTAGATGGATATGCGGTCTAATTTGATTAGTAACATCAACGAGGTTAATTTAATAAATATGCATTAGTTGTGATTAACTTCAAGTTCGATTTTATGCAATATTCATTGTCTACAAGTGTCCTGTGATACAAAATTGCACAACTTTGAATGCTGAACATGATTTCAACATATCACGAACCTGTTAATCGTGATCTTCACATGACATTGGAAGATAATTAAAATCAGCTTAGCCATTTTCAAGTTCTTATATGTGTGGAGGTGGATGGGCAGGGAAGCAGAGCAGTTTCAAAAGGTGTTTTACAGGAATGTCAACCTGCATATAAATAAAATATCATATACGAGGTGCGATCGGAAAGTTTCTAGACTGCGCCTATAAAAACCCGTACACTTATCTCAGGTATTAAATTGTATTGTAATTAATTCATGAATTAGTTTCCTTCCAACAAATTATAAATTGCAGGCATCCATGAACAAATATTTGTATTTCAGTTTATGCAGTGACTAAGAAAGATATGATCTTAGACAATATAATGGCACCTTCAGTGCACTATGTCAGCGTGGCCCGACTGGCGGCCCGCGGGCTGGATCCAGCCCGTGAAAGTATTTGTTAATTTGTTACTAGTTAGTAGAAACCCATTTTTTTCTTTTCTCTCAAGGATTTTAAAAAAATAATTGTGATTCTCATCTCATCAGCTGCTATATTTTTTCTCCACCATGAAAATGTTAAAAACGAAGCAGAGGGACAGGTTACCTGAGGATGTCTTACGATCAACCCTTCGTTTAGTAACAACAAAAGTAGAAGTTGATATTCCGTCACTGGTAAAAGAACAATCTGCTCAGTGATCTCACTAAAGCCATTGACTTTAAAAGCATAAGATGTACGTTCTACCGGTACAAATTGTTATTGTATCAGATACAAGCTGTTAAAGTAGCAGAGTTCAAATAATTTGTGTAAGTTTTCCATGTAAAAATCGTGAGAGATGCAAGCCCTTGCAGGAGCAAATTTAAAATAATATAAAACTCGGTAGTAGTTTATGCACAAAAAAATTATATTCCAGCATATGCAATGGTAATTTGTCATTTCTGAATAAGTATGATTAACGATAACGACAATGGAAAAATAGTGACAGTAGGGGTTTCTTGACCCTTGGGTCCAAGAGATAAACTATTCTTGCCTGAGTGAGGGAAAAAGTTGGACCACACTGCACTATAACATTACCGTGGTATATATGAGAAATTTAATATCCAGCACAGGCCTACATGTTTTCATTCTTCACAATATTAAACCATTGTGACACAAATAGCTTGGTATGTTGTGTGATTCATTTACATTTTAAATTTACACATCAGCAATATTTTTTATAATTTAAAACGTTTACATCCAAGCAATAAGTCAAAAGCTGTTACAAACAAGTCACTGGAAATGAAGTTGAGGGCCCTGTTCACTTGCCAAATAATTTCAGCCTGAATTTCTTTTTCTATTCCAGGTGTATTTTTGGTGCCATATTTCCTCATTCTCATTATATGTGGAATTCCATTGCTGTACATGGAGCTCGCTGTAGGTCAGTTCACAAGAAGAGGACCCATCGGTGCCCTTGCTCAGATTTGCCCACTGTTCAAAGGTAACTTGATCAATGTGGTGCCCTACTTTTGCATTACTTATTTAAAGGACCAAGTGAAATATTCTGTGTTGTTATAATAATTTAATTGGTTTCAATATCATCAGCTTAAAAATATTGATGTCATAATTTTACTAGTGTTTCCAAAAGGTATTAGGAGTAAACAATTTCTGCAACAGTGCAACTCACGCAGTTTTAACTGCTCCAATTATGGCATCTAGATTTCTGACAAACATAAATTTTACATGAGCTGGTATTTTTATATAGGCTACCTGCCACAAAGGATGTGATAGTTCTTTGTGTTAGAAGGAAGCATGTGAGACAAATATACATTATATATAACTTTCCAGGAGGTAAATCACGTAGAATTATATATGTTGGAAAGACTGGGTTGTAAATGGTAGAATTAATATAAAAATGGTCATTAACAATTTTAATTAATTTGCAGGAGATACAGTGGAAGCATAAATTACTTTAGCAATGAGTGGTCAGATTTCTGTTGCACTTACACACACGGACATGTTATGTGCAATATCACCTGTTTCTCATCATTATATTGCAATTACATAACACACATTAAATTCTCAACTAAAACGCAGCCTAAGCTGAATACAGTTAGAAGTAAATAGCTCGCTTTATTTTTTGAAAATTTTACCAAATGTTCCAACCCAGTATTTCTCTCTAAATGACTGTCTTCAGAGACTTTGCTTGTGATCCCAGAAGACAGTCATCTATACAATTACCACCATGAGAACCTGAAATCTCAGCAGTATTTCTGTACGCACATTTTTATTATTTAACTTCCAGGTGCTGGTTTGGCTAGTGTTGTCATTTCATTTATTATGTCAACATACTACAATGTGATTATTGCATATGCCATTTACTATTTCTTCACTGCATTCAAATCTGACTCTCCATGGAGTTCATGTTCAAGCCGTTGGAATACGTACAAGTGCTGGACCACCAGAGCTGTAAACTTCAGTAAGCCAATTGAATCTAGGGCACCTTCTCAAGAATTTTATGAGTAAGTTAAAAATCATTGTTACAACTACAAACTTCAAAACACCACAGAGGTATTATTTTAATAACCTATTATATTTTATTGGGACCATTTGATACACAGGAACCTCATCTTAGGATCCCTAATTTATAAAGTAGTGGTAGTGTGTTGAGGAGTATTATTGTCTTGAACCTGAACATTTTCGCTTTCATGACCGGAACAGTTCTATTATGAAGAAAAATATGCTATATGGACAGATATTGTAGGTATAAACATATACAGAAAGATTAAATACAGTGTTCACATGCAAATTCTGATATATAAATTAATATTATTTTATGGAATTTTTCTTCAGTGACCCCTAAAAGGTTCACTTGAAGGAGCAAATATTACACCAAATCCCTCTGTATATATTACAATCACATGGCTAGTCTAAAGGAGAAGTAATAAGAGGAAAAATAAATTAGAAGTTCACCAAATTTGTGGTAACTGATATGTGCTTACCATATTTACACTTATAAATCAATTTCATTTTATGTATAGGGTGTATATTAACTACCTTTACAACTTTACTCTCTACACGGTTTGAGCGCAATTTGCAAGAAAAACTGTTAGAAGTTTTATCGAGTTTCCGGTAGATGGTAGCACCCGTTATTTTCCACCATACTGCACCTGTATCTGTAAGTCCAGTCAGTCGCTTAGAACTCGCAGGAGGAGGTTAGAGATTGGAGTGTTTTATCGAAATGAAATCGTATAAATAGGTACAAAGACGTTTCAGGACAACGTGTGCCCGGTTTGGACAGTTTAAAGAGTTACACAAGAAATGCACAGGGCGTTCACGTCCCGTTACACGCGTCTGGGGAGGGGGAAAAGAGGTATAGCTCCTATTCATTCTTAATCTCGGCACTATAGGGGTGAGTGGTCTGCGTCACGCCCCAGCCACACTTTACCCCCGAGAAAGGACACCGGTATCCATTGGATAGGCCCCAGAGATTAGAGGAAAATCCCCTGCCCTTGTCGGCGATCGAACTCCGATTGTCAGTCTTTCCCTGTTATGACAGCTACCCCGGCTTCCTCGTGTGTATGATGAAAACTGGTGCAGGCAATTATGCCAGATGATACAGTAGCTCGTACAAAATTTGCAAAGACTATGCTTGAAAACCTGGAAGAAGACAATGAATTTCTGAGGAAAATTATGTTCTCTGATGAGGCTACATTCGTCGTTTCAGGGCAGGTAAACAAACAGAACGTATGCATTTGGGGATCAGAACACCCTTCTGCTACAATCGAGCACATTAGAGACAGCCAAAGTTAATATGTGGCCTTTTGTATGATCGTTTGATTGGACTCTTCTTCTTTGCCGAAGCAACTCTTACATCCAGCAGTTGTCTGGATATGCTGGAAAACTTTGTCTATCCACAGTCACAAGAACTGCAGTTTGCTGCGTTCTTCCAGCAAAATGGCACACCACCACACTGGAGCTTGTTGTGCATGCATCTCTTTATCAGTATTTCTCAAAAGATTGTGATTCCAAACTCCACTAGACAACATCAGTGATTTGAAGGACTGAATTGCAGCTGCTGTTGCAACAGTTGACATTGACATGCTGCAGCGTGCATGGATGAAGCTTGAATCTCGTTTGGACATTGCACGTGTTACAAATGGTGCCCATGTTGAGTGCATGTAATTTTCAGAGCAAACTTTGAGAGTCTCTCTCTCAGATGATGCTCAAACAGCGTGTCTGTCATTAAAGGTTTATTCACGAGTAAAGTTGTGAAGTTAATTCATATACATTCTATATACTAACAATCCTCCCCTTCCCCCAAAATTTTAATTGGAAGGGAGATGTTTCTTTAAAAGTTTTAGGTATAAAAAATAATCTTGTAGATACATTTGAACTTTGTGTAAATGGTCTATATACTGTGTGGATCTGAGTATCTTAGTGTATGTCATTTCAATCTTTATTTTCAAATACCATTCATTGAGGTGACACCCAGGTTTTTTTTAAAACAGTGATGTCACTGGTAAGGCCAGTGGCCTAAGATTAAAGTGGGTGTGAGCTATTTGCCAGTAAAATACAATATACAGATTTGGCACCTTTAGAAACTTACAAATATCATGTAGTATACAAATTGGTCAGAATATGAAACTGATAAAATTCTCTCAGGCTACCAGCCGTGTCAATTTGGAACAGAAGTCCAATGTTTCAGAGAGGCTGTGTGTATGGATGGAGAAGTCTTTTCCTGGTGATGGAGACAAGAGTTTCTGAAATGTCAGACTACTGTTCTGAATTGATGTGGCTTCTTACCCGAGAGGATTTTATCACTATTAGTTGTCGCAAAATGTTAAAGTCATACAGAATATTTGTATGCTACAGTATTAAAACTCTGTTATTTATTATTTGTTTATGAGCTGTATACCATTCAATTCTGCTTGCGTCAAGCTATCATTAAGAAACAATGAGAACCACATGCCCACTTCTTTTGACCTGGAACTATGTGCCAGACCACCCTGGTACTTTTATTTTTTGTATTGTATCCCTGATTATATTATATATTTGTTTTTGTTCTATGAAAGATGTCCAAAAAACACACAATACTGCCTGATTACAAGAAAATTTTAAAGATGAAGCTTGTAGTTGGACAGATGCAGTTTTACCAGGTGTTGATTTAATGCACTTGTGCAAAAGATTGTTTAATTACTCCAGCCATTGCAGCAATTGATATTTGAAAATGAAGATTGAATTTCTTTATTGAGGTACATTGAAATTGCAGAAATTATATCAAAAAATCTACAGTAGAATTTCTACTATAAAACAGTATGCTTAATTCATATCAGTGTCATTTGAACCCAGAAAATTACAACAAACATTCCATTCATTATATTTGTTCTCTAGCTGTCCTATAGACATGATTCTACAGATGCTGGATTACTGATCAAGAGAGGTAACAAAATCATTACAAAATTAATTTTTGACATAGAATAACTGCCTGACTTGTTTGTTTCAAGTTATTTTAGGGATGTAGGTTATGATTTTTAGTTTCAGAATTTCTAATGGTTGTTATGCTGTACTATCCTTTTTTTTTTCTTTCAATTTTTAGGATAATTAATAATTGCATGGAAGCTTTATATGCATGTTTTTAACAAGAATTGCATTAACAATGACAAACACACATAATCACTGGATGTTATTAATAACTAGCAATAGAATCCACTCACAGTTAGAGGGAGCATAAATTAGTGTTTTCAATTTTATGGAAATAAATGTAGTACTTGCATACTGTGCAGTGTTGAATAATTATCTAAAATATATAAATCATGCATACAAACAAGACTGTTAACACTTTAAAAAACATTTTGTGTCAAACGCTTTTCAACCTCAAGAGACAAAACACTAATTCATTAAAAACATACAATTCATAAAATGATGGTTTGTTATAAAGTACTAAGCATAAAAGGTCACACTGTATAAAACCATACTTCATGTAATACCACACTGAACGTTTAATTGCACATGAGTTTGTGTAATATCTAAATTGAGTTACTTAGGTTGATGCCCAGTGGCCTAAATTGAGGTTTCCTTTGTTGGTCTACTGTGAGCCGTGGTTGTGTTGTCTGTGCCTGTGGATATTACTCATGCAACGTTGAAGTTCACAATCCAGGCACAGACACTGCCACTGATGATGGATGACTCTTGAGGTCAAAACGCGTTTGGCACAAACTGTTTTTTTAAAGTGTTAATCTTGTTTGTATGCATGATTTATATATTTTAGATAATTAATCCTATTAAGTCTTATTTACACCTGGATAAAGAATCTGAATAGTTGTAGTTAGTTCACATGCCAAAGAATTGGTCTTATATTTAAACTGACACATGTTATTGAACATTTTCCATTATTCTGTTTTTTGACTAAAGACCATGATATTTTGGAAGCTATCGCTGCTTAAATATCAGGCAAAAGTATTAAACCTAAAATGTTCAGTCTGTTGGATGGAACTAATTTAAATCCTGAACAACAAAAAGTAGTTCTTGTCAAGGTATTTAAATTTCAAACATCAAAGATCAACTGCAGGGGAAGAAGTTTCCATTGCAGCTTTTGTTTGAATTATCCATAAGTTCCTAATTTATTACAAATTGTAAATATTCATCCTCTTAAAATTTGTCAAAACTCTTAGACCTGATATATAAACACAGTAAAATATGCATACATAAATCTCTTCTGTCTTTATGATTCTCTGAAGGGGTTCCCTCAATCCCTTTATATTTAATTACACTCTGTAATATGCCAAGGGAGTCAAAGGAACTGGCATTGAATGGTCTGTATCAATTATTGGTAATTATATGTTAATGTTTATGTATAAATAATGGAGCCATAATGAAAAGAACAGGAAAATTTGTCCTTGTGGTGACATTAAAAGTCTGTGTTTTGTTTATACGTATATCCTCAGCATAAGAAGTAAAGATTAAAATATAAAGACTAATTTTTACCTGCTGTTTTGTATGAATGTGAACCTTGATCTATTAAGAATAAGTGTGTGAGAAAAGGGTACCGAGGAGAATATATAATAGAGGGATGAAGGGACAAGAAACTGGAGAAAGTCCGCCTTTAGTACTCTTTACTAAGTGTTATTAGGATGATCAGATCAAGTTGGATGGAATAGGCAAAATATTTTGCACACATATGAGCACTGAGAAATGCATGCAAAATTTTAATCAGAAAATCCTAAGGGAAGAGACCACTTTGTAGAAACAGGCATAGATGGGTGAATAATATTAAAGCAGATCTTAGGGACATTGGGTAAAATGGTGTGTATTGGATTCATCTGGCTCAACATGGGGATTGGTGATGAATTTGTGTAAACATGAGTCTACAGGCTCTGGCAAAGAGACAATATATCTTGACTTTCTGAGCTTATCAAC
This sequence comes from Zootermopsis nevadensis, assembly GCF_977971745.1. Classification (NCBI taxonomy): domain Eukaryota; kingdom Metazoa; phylum Arthropoda; class Insecta; order Blattodea; family Termopsidae; genus Zootermopsis; species Zootermopsis nevadensis. The sequence continues at coordinate 155,287 of NW_028259151.1, read as the reverse complement.
AGCTTCCCAGAGCAGATTCTCAATATTGGATTAGAAAAACCTTGACCTTTTTATGAATAAATATTAATTTTAGAGAGCAGTAGCAGTTCTGTACTTTATTAATACTCATAACTGTGAATAATCATTATGTATAATATCAAAAGATGTCATTATGACATGAAATGAAAGACCATAACATGGACCATCTCCTTTCAGCCACAAGGTTTTGCAAATGAGTGATGGAATTGATAACCTGGGAGTGATCCGTTGGGAACTGGCAGCATGTCTCATCTTGGCCTGGATTCTTGTCTACTTCTCAATCTGGAAGAGTGTCAGATCATCTGGCAAAGTTCTCTACTTTACTGCAACATTTCCATATGTGCTTATCCTAGCATTTCTTGCACATTCTCTCACTCTAGATGGATCAGATGCAGGTCTCAAGTACTTCTTCAAACCACAGTGGGAACTTCTTGCAGACTCTAAGGCAAGTAAATAGCACGCTTATACATGATGTAACGTAACGTTCTGGCTCAAATGTAAGGATGAGTTCTACATTCAAAAATAATAAACAAGTTTCTTTGAAGATAGTTATAAAGAAGCCTCCTTTACAATGTAGAGTCCTCTTTTCCTTTCAGAATTTTTTTTAATGTTCTGTCATATTTTCATAGCTTTCCATTCATGCTCAGAGCATAAATATCATGGGATTGCAAATGTTTAGAATGCCTACATGGAACTTTCTGTTACTATGGAAATTTTGTCATAGAGATGCCTGGCCTTCATTTGCATTCCTATAGAAGATGTGCATATCTGCCATTCAGTAGAATGAATGAACATTCAGTGTGAATTGATATTTAGCGCCAATACAACTAAATTACTATTATAAGCTTTATCAACATTTTTATGCAAGCTTTGTTAATATTGCTACCGAATACAACTGATAAAACAAATTAAATTTAAACGACAGATATGCTGAATTTGGGACTTATAAATTAAGTAACAGAATGCAGTCAAGGTGTTGATGTTGAAGTGTATATCCAGTGTTTTATCTGACTTTCTTTTACGTCTGTCACCTGCTTCATTACAAGTGCAGAGGGGAAGCAATAAAGGTATGGAGCTGAGAAAGAACAGATGGCTGTGTCTTGGAAAAGAAGTGGTTCCAAACCCATTTTCATTCATATGAACTTCTTTCATTATTTTGGCATGTACAATTTGCCTTTTACATTTGTGCCATACCGTGTACACCTTGTATGAAAGTAATATAATGTTAATAAGGATCCCTTCCCTGACTTTTTTCTGGTTTGGTTCAGCATTATTAAATATATTTTTAAGCATCTGATTCAAGTAATGCATTCTATTGAGTTTATATATTTCTATTGCTTCTTTGTTGACCCAAGTGCAGATTTTATAACACTCAACTTCAAACATACTTCTTTTCCTTAATGTTATGTTTACTTTCTGGCTTAAGTGAAATATTTGGTCATGTCAGCCAGAAATTCAAATTTAATATCTGTGTCCATATTAGTGTATTGTCAAGCAGGTCACTCAGATAACTTATTATTATATATTCTGATTAAAAAGAAACATGTATGATTTGAGGTTTTCACAGCAGTGAGTATGAAGATTTCTGTCTTCCGGGTTGTTGCGCTTTGTAGTATGGTAGATGGTTACCAACGTTTCAGAGGTCATACTGCCTCTGTCATCAGGGCGATTGCCCTGATGACGGAGGTAGTATGACCTCTGAAACGTTGGTTAACATCGACCAGATTACACACCGCAACAACCCAGAAGACAGAAATCTTCAAAAAGAAACATGTTCAGAATATATCACAATATGAGATACTTAGATAAATTTTGCATTTATAATCATGAAAATGATGTTTAAATTAGTAAGTCAGAAAAAATTATGGTGCTACAACATTTATATCAAAGTTGTAATTGAATGAACTAATTTATGTTTAATTTATTTTTACTTCTTTAACTATTTATACACAACACATACAGGGCAATGTTATGGAATTATGTATTGTAGTTAGCCTGTTGAAGGTAAATAATGTAATGTGATATTAATATTCATATTCTCATTCAAAACTGATACTATGAAGGCAATTGGAATTGAATAATAGTTCATATAAATATGGTGAGTGGATGTTATTAGTTTGTTGCTCTGATGGGATAAATAAATTAGTATATTAAAGAAATGGGTTCCTTGGAGAAAATAAGTTAATGTAGTTCTGTACATATATACTCATCATGATGTACATTATAACAATAATCAAAGCAGTTAAGTTATAACTGATATTGATAAACTGACAAATTGATATACATTGTAACAAAAATATTAAAGATGAGGATTCAAGTTACTCTAAACAAATCCCTCCACTGTTTAATTAGCGAGGGTATTTTACAATGTATTGAAGAAATTCATTGTTCATACAAAATTGTTTGAATTTCACAGTACAAATCTGCTGTATCCTCTATTACAATATTAAGCATACTTTCCTTTCTTATGTAAATAATTATGCTTTTGAAAGTACCATGCAGTCTATGTGTGTGTTAACTGTGTTTTTCACCTTTCAGATTTTGAATAGGTTGATTTATTTTATTAAATTTATTATGAATGCCTTTGGAGGCTCCTAAATCTTACATGTTTTAGTCCCTATAATCAGAGATGATAATTTACTGTCACAATAAATTATTTTTAATTTTAACTTTTTTTTCCCAAATTAAAGGTGTGGGTGAATGCTGCAGCTCAAAACTTCAATTCACTTGGAATTGCTTTTGGATCTGTGATGTCGTTTTCCAGTTACAATCGATTTAACAACCAAATCTTGGTTGATACTCTGGCAGTATCTACGATAAATGGCTTCACCAGTATGTTAGTAGGGATCTTTGCATTTGCAACTATTGGCAACATTGCTTCAGAGCATGGAACAGCAATTGAAAATGTTGTATCAGACGGTGAGTATGAACTATTACTATATGTACCAGTGGACTCTGCATTTCTGAAGTTGGTACATTTTTATTGGCTTTACTGGGTAAACATAAAACATTTTTCCAGGTAAGCTGTTAAACTGAACCACAATTAATTAATGTGTCAAATATGAATATTGTATTTTACAGGGTTCAAAGAAAATATAAATAGTATTTTTTTAAAATTAACTGTATTTAATGTAAAGTGATGATAGCAATAATAAGTAACTAAAGTGTGAAGTAAAGTTAAACAAATGAAGTAATGTAACTTTTCTTGACAGGTCCTGGATTAATATTTGTAGTGTATCCTCAAGCAATGGCCAAAATGCCTGCACCTCAGTTATGGGCAGTCCTTTTCTTCTTCATGCTGTTATGTCTAGGTCTCAACAGCCAGGTTGGTTACATTAATTTATAATAAAAGATTGGCAGTGTGAAGAGTTTAAAATCATACAAGATTTTGTTTTAAGTCTACAATGAAATAGCAGGGAGTTAAAATTTTTAAAAAAATTATTTTCTCTTCTTTCTTCCCTTGGTGTAACATTTAATAAAATGAAATCCTCTTCTATGAATTAGTTTTGTGCAGAAATCATTTAGTGTGAGTATGTTCTGCATTCCTTGCACAAACTGCATAAAATAAATGCAAGGAGGGAAGAATGTCTGTCTGTCCATCTACGTACTATATCCTCAAAACTACTGCATGGATATTAATGAAATTTAGAATTTACTGTCTACATTATAAGTTATTCCATGAATATAATAATGATCCATATTGTACATTTACTTATTAATCCCAAATTTACTTGAAGTTTAAATCAGATCTGTTTATACGAAAATAGTTGATCATACAACAAAATGAAACATGATTAATCATACAGTAATCATTAACTAAAATAATTTTACTTGAATTATTTTCTGTGTTTTAATATTTAACAAAGTAATATGGGAAATAAGTTCTGCAGTGCAATACATATATTGTGAGTAACTTTGCAATGGATGGGTTTATTAGCTTTTAATTCTAGCCACAAATTAGGCCCATAAATGATCTGTTTCAGCATCAAAATTGTAATCATCTAGTAGTCTGTGACATTTCAGGTTCTCACATTAACAAGTGTAAAGCTGATTGTGTTCTGGGATATTACAACTCAGTCTGGTAGAAGTTTGTGAGTGTTTTAAAAGCGCTTGCTGCCTCCATCATCAGGGCAGTGACTCATTGCCCTGTTGATGGAGGCAGCAAATATTGGCAAACTTCTACCAGACTATATGGCAAAATATCCTAGAAGACAGTCATCTTCATCTAGTAGTCTCTTTAATGGTTATCCACATCTACATCTTCCATTGAGTTGGTTATCAGGAAGTTGTTTTAGGTGCCTAATATTTCCCATCCTTCTAATGTGATCTAACCAGTTGTGTTTACAGTGTGATCATTTATTTACAGCTGGGTCCCTATTGAGTTCTTCTAAAATATTTTCATTTCTTTATAGTATTTTGTAGTTTTCCTTCTGAATATGTAAGCATACTGGAAGAAACTGGAAGATTTTCAATGAAAATGCGTTCAGTGGTTACTTTTACTGATAGTAATGCTTATCGTCTTCTCATTTCAGGTTGCCATTGTGGAAGTTGTGGTCACTTCCATTCAAGATGGATTTCCCAAGCTCATAAAGAAGCATCTCATTTGTCATGAGATGTTGGTTTTGATCGTGGTTATAATTTCATTCCTTTTTGGACTTCCACACATAACAGAGGTACATACTAGATATGTATTAAGTAAATTTAGAGTTTTCAGTCAGACCTTACTTCACAAAGATTCACATGTTGAGATTTAACTCGTACAAACTTTCGTAACAAAATGCATACCATCTGAACATGAACTTGATCACCCAAAATCTTCCATACAAAATCAAATGTGTGAACAAAATACAAAGGACACATCATAATCCAATCATTCTATCAGTCAATAAAACGAGGGTAAGTACATGAGTCACTTCACTTAATGCTGTGCTTTGGTGTGCATCTTGTGAAATATTTCCATTTCAGTGTCAAAAGAAAAGAATATTGTGACGTGGCGCCAAAGGAGCATGTGGCTCACACTGGTGGGGAGAGGCTACCTAACTCCCCTCCTTGGCTATTGGATGCTGGCTGTAGGTGTGGCCACCATGGAATGTTCCAGACACCATATTCCCCTCCTTAACAAAACCTTCGAGGAAGCGAATCTTCTAGATCAGGGGTTCACACCCTTTTTCGCTGGCATACCACTGATTCTAATTTAACACACTAAATGTACCACTAACCAGATATGTTCAGGGAAAGCTTATTTATGTTAATATTACCTTTTGATTTACTTACTTGGTTTGTGTACCACTCAACATTGGCTCGCGTACCACCAGTGAGTGGTACGCTTACCATAAGCTGAGAAGTGCTGTTGTAGATCCTTGGAGTCTGGAATGTTCCGCGAATATAAAAGGTCACCTCCCCGAGTGTGTAGTCTCTCTCTGGTGTGGAAAGAATGGAACAATAGAGCGAGAGTTGATGGTGAATCAAGCAAAGAGTGGGTCTTGAGTGAAATGTGATCTGGTGAGAGTGTTGAGTGCATGAGAGCAAGGAGCCATCGAGTGGTCTGATGTGGTGCTGAGGTCCGAGGACCGTGTGTGTGCGAAGAGCACCGGTTCGTGAACCGGAGCAGCTGAGGAGCCAGCGTGTGTCCAGTGGGGTGCTGTGGGCTGAGGGCTGTGTGTGCATGAGTGGAGAGCTCCAAGCTTAGGGACAAGAATGGCTCAACGGATAGTGTGGAAAGAGCTGATTGCATGTCACATAGTTGTAGAAATAGAGACTTTGGAGCTGTATTAGGACAGTTGCCTGTATGTGTAGACTCTGTGAATTGATTTATCCTCAATAAATCCAGGTTGACATAGATCCCATAGTCAATAGTCGATAGACGATAGGCATCGACGTCACAATATGAAGGCAAGAAAAATGTTTATTCCCCTTTGCTGTTTACAGGACCTTTTTTCTATATTTTATATAGCATGTATGTAATAAGTAATAATGTTTCTATTGTGTGTATGTTTTTTTTGAAGCACTAAAATTGTTTGGAATTTTTTAGTCATTCGGGAATGTAACTCTCACTTTACAAAATTTTGTTTCACAAGCTCTCTCCAGGAATGTAAATATTTGCAAATGTGTACTTTAAAAATGACTTGTAAGAGAAAATATGGCAAAGCATCTAAAATACTATATCCAGGAGTGTTGCCTCTGTAACTTTGGAATAGTTTCTTTAATTATTTGCTATGTTGGATTGTAATTTCTCCATATTGATGCGAGGCAAGTACTTTAAATGTAATACTGCCAATTCTCTTCTAAGGTAAGAATGATTTTGGAATGTCATTCATTTAAGGAACCGATGTCTAATTGAACATACACTACTTATAAAAGTACTAATGCTGGTGGAAAACAGATAAGATAAGGGCATAAGGGCAAAGACAGAGAAAGAATGCTACATCATCTGGCACTCCTTAATCTCTTGCAGTGAGTGACTTTTCATCAAAGGATATTCAGTATTATACCCAGTTTAACAAGCCTTTTAATCCTTTAATTGAACAACTTCCTTGTGGAGTGTGAGTCTTCAGAATTGCATTTTATACTAGAATTGTTATAACATTCCCTTACTTGTAAAACCCATGTCCTTTATTTGGGACACAGTAATTTCTTTTCTGGAGAAATTAAAACAATTGAAATTTACTTTCATCTGTTGCACAGTTAGCATAAATGTTCCTCTTATTAATTATGAATTCGTTTAAATTCCAGTACATACAGATAGAACATTGCCCAGTGCATAATTATACTAAGCGAATAATTGTCAAATTATTACCCACAGAATTTGAGGTTTTCACATCAATCTTCAAATTATTACCCCCCTCCCCACATATGAAGATTTATGTTGTATGATTAGTATGTTTTTCATCAAATGCAGAAATTTCACTTACTTGCAGACCAATATAAAATGGGGTCAATGAAAGATGATTTTGGAACTTGCTGCCACCCACTCCTTCCCTCATGCCCGCTACATACCAATACTCTGTGAATCTCTTTTGCATAAAAATGCCATACCATTCAAAAAACCATTTACTTTTCTCATTTTAACTATTATTCCATTAAGCATATATCTGATACTAAAATGTAGTCATGAAGTGAAGAACACTATAAAGGGTGAAAGGCAATTAATATATTCAAAGAATTTTACTTACTTGCATTATTTAAAAAAATACAGGAATATTTTGCATGAAAAATAAATATACTCTCTAGCTCTGATAAGGTGTAGAGCCCTACATTGAAATGTATTATTTTTTAAAAGTCTTAAAACTCTTAAAAACTTATGATTCAATACATTTCAAATGACAGATCTTTCGTTGAATTTATTTAAGGGGGGTGGGCACCTATTCTGTTGCATCTGGCAGACTGAGTGTTTGGGCTTCTTCTGAATCTGGATGAAGAAAGACATCCTTCAAAATATAGGGATTTTTAAGGTTTTAAGATTATTGAGACTTAAAAATTAAAGACAATGCACAAAGTCCAAAACAAAGTAGTACTCTATATATCTTCCTTTGTTTTATCAGGCAGGCAGAAGTCAGAGGTCATAAGTGGGAGCATTAAATAAAAAAATATTTTCATACTCGATCCAGAACTTACAAATTTAGTTTCATATCTGAAAACTAATCAAGCACTGAATCCTGTATTTCAGAATAATTATTTTTCATTATCCTCATTTTTTGCAGGGTGGAATCTACTTCTTCCAACTGGTAGATCACTTCGCTGCTTCTATCTCAATAATGTACCTGGCTTTCTTTGAGGTGATTGCCATTTCATGGTTCTATGGCGGTCATCGGCTTGCCAAAAATGTTTTAGAAATGACGGGAAGACTGCCTTCACCCTACATCCGGTTCTGTTGGTGGGTGGCGGCTCCAGCTCTTCTCATGGTAAGTTTACATTCACATATACAGATAAGTAAATAACAAAGTGGGAAGTATACTCCATTCAAGTACACCTATTATTGAAATGCTTTCTTTGTGATTTTATACACCATATTGGCCTTCATATTTATTTCTTGCACATACAAATTTAGTACTGCAAGGTTTGTCATGCTATAATCATTCCATCTTCTTGAATCAGTTAGCTCTGCTGCTCAGCGTGTTCGTCTCAAGGGCCGCTTGGCAGGCTGTTAATCGAAGACACCACAGAGGTAGATGGTCAGTTCCCGGAGTGTCTTGAATGGTATCTCTCTAACTCCGAAGTCTAAATGTCCGTCCTGAACGAAAGTTCCTTTGAGACTCCCTTCTCGCACAAAGCAGTCCTTCGCATTTAACTCTAAATCCGAAGTTCTGATTGGCTGAGGAAGTCAGTAAAGGAAATTTCTGGGAACTCGGGGCCCACTTGGTTTAAAGAATACAACCTTCAGTTAAGAATAATAAACTTAAGTACAAAACCCTCTGAAAGAAATTCCAAATTGGGATTTGGAAACCCCCAAATCTTAGAAATCACCAATAAATCGCAGTGGAGTGCCAGTATGGACATTAAGGTAGGGTTTGTCCCATTACAGTGTTATGCATTATTCTGCGTGGTCATAAATAATATTTCCATCTACTTTGTTAAGTACACATCATATTACAAAATGCTTCAAATGAAAGATATGGGTCTTAATGAAGTATGTACTTAGTATATGTACCAGTTTATTCTTTTCATACTCCCATGTATGTTTTGCTATTCTCCAAGAATTCATAACACCGGAATTGTAATTATGCTGAATGAATAACACTACTTTAATTCCATCTCACATCTGATATTTTAACTACTGCTAGTAGAAAATTGAGAATCAGGGTGTCCCTCAATGCAATACTCTTCATGTCTCATTTCATGAAGACTGGTTGACAGGATCAAAAGGAGAGGACACAGGATATAAAGATGTTGAACATATATTGTCTCATGCCATATAACACAGAGGAGAACAGCTAAAACAATTGTGAATATCTATATTTATTTATCTTCATAATAAAATAATGAAGCTGAAAGATTTGTAAATGATGAAAATGAGTAATACTTTTTAAATTTTTTCTGTTAACATCATATGTCAACTTGATGAAAGACTCTCGGCTACAAGCCGCATCAGGTGGCTGAATGGTGAATAAACTGTATCCATTATTCACCATTCAGCCACCTGACACAGCTTGTAGCCGAGAGTCTTACATCAACTTCAGTCACCACAAAATCTTCACATTATACATATGTCAACTTATTGTTATGAACAGTGATTCCTGGGGTCGACAGTGACGTCGTGGTCTGAGGTGTGGGCCTTGTGCCGCTTAGTCGCTGGGACTGTGGGTTTGAATCCCACTCAAGCCATGGATGTTTGTCCGCGTTTTTCTGTGTGTACAGGTAGAGGCCTTGTGACGGGCCGATCCCTCGTCCAAGGAGTCCTACCGAATGTCTATAGATTAAGCCAACTAAAAGTTGGGGACCCACAGTGCTCAGGCACTTGAAGAACGGGTCATTCCCAGTATCCAGTATCCCCAGTTCAGTGATTCCTATATTTTCATTGGAATGATGATTTCAGTATCTGATATGTTGTTGAAATGCTTATTCTTCCTCAGGCTGTCTGGATTTTTAGCCTGATTGACTACACGCCTCCAACATACAACAATGGTGCTTATAGATATCCTGTATGGGCAGAAACTTTAGGATGGATCATTGCTTCACTTTCACTCGTATGCATTCCAGCACAGGCAATTATTGTTATTGTGCGAACTGAGGGGAATTCCTTACTTGATGTAAGTTAAGTGATACATAGCTTAGTAGCTTACATGGAATATCTTTTATTTTATCAGAAGACTTCCTGATTCATAGATTAGACCAGAAATGACTGGGAAGTAAATGGTGCACTTTTGAAATTATTGTCACGGAATCTGATTTTTTTGGGACTGAGGGAAACCATGAAATATTCAGCCAGAATTGTTGGTGAATTACAGTTTAAACACACTTTGCAAAAGATAGATATGAGAACTTATGCAAACCTATAGTGTTACTTGAGTGGAATTTTATATATCAGATTGTCTAGTGAATTGCAGGCAGTTCACAGTTCACTAAACAATCTCTATTTTTTAGCGTATAAAATTGAATAAATTAAGATTAAACAATCTATTAGGAGCATACTCACGTTATAGGAGTGCCAAGTGTACTGTTCATTGATTGAAATAATTATTTAGCTTACAAAAACCTATTTAAGAGGTCTGCAGTGGCCACGCGGTTGCAGGGACCGTGGGTTCGAATCCTAGTCAAGCCATGGATGTTGTGTCGTGCTGTCCTGTTTACAGGTAGAGGCCTTGCGACAGGCCAATCCCTCGTCCAAGGAGTCGTACCGAATGTCCATAGATCAAGCCAACTGAAAAGTTGGGGACCCGTAAAGGGTGCCGGAAAATGTACAAACATTGTTAAACCGGAAAAAGAAGAAGAAAAACCTATTTAACAAAATTGTCATGGTAAATGATAAATTTGTCACAACTGTAAAAGCAGATTGCACCATACTTGCCTTTTATTAATTAAATTCCATATTTTTCCATTTCTGTCATAGTTTTCGAATACATGGACATTACAGACTGTAACCATCTCAGTGGGTCTGATTGTCAAGTGTTACTTAAGAGGGGAAATAGAATTCTGGAGCTGTTTTAAATCATTGGTGTCTGATATCAGATATGAGCCATGTTTGTGATAATTAATTTGAATTAAACTGTATAAAAATGGAAAAATCTCAATTGAATATCTGTATTTGATTTTTGGTTTCAGAAACTTCGTAAATCAGTGAAATCAGACTTTAATTTCTGTGAGACTTGTGGGCGAGAGAAGTGTAAGCATATGACTTCAGCCAGTAAAGAAGAAGAGAGAGAAATGACAACTCTTATTGATAATAAGCTGGATACACAGATTGTGCCAACTAATTGTTCATAGCATTTGTTTCCCTTTACTGTGTTGTAACTTAAACAAAATTTTATGCATTTTTTCCTGGAAGTCCAGTGAAAATATACAGTGTAGTTATTTACGCTACACTTGCAGAAGAAATGTGAGAAACTGTTTTATTTAATTAAGGTCGCAAGATGCAGTTTAGACTGACGTCGTAGTGTAAGATACTTTGGTATAGTATCTAATTTCACCAAAGCAATGATTTTGACAAAATATTTTAATGCTTGCTGTGAATAAGATATGTTGTGAAGCCGTAAATTATAACTGGTGTCAGAAATCATTTAATTTGTATAACTTTCATAGTAATTACAGTGATTATTCTGTAATGACAGACAAAGCCACTAGGGCATTGCAGTTAGGCCAACATCCTTTCATGATTCTGCTGAATATATTTATATGCGTGTAAGATGAATCCTCAAAATGTACCAATGAAATATTGTTATTAATTCACTGAGAACATTTATCTTACCATTATATTCTACCTAAGACTGCCGCATGAATTATTTGAGCTTGTTGGTCCATCTCATAATGCCAAAGAATATAGGAATAATTATGTTAATAAAATGTATGATAAATAAATTAATGTCGCTCTGTTCAAATTATGAAATGTAGTTTGGCTTTCGCTTGATTACACCGAACCTCAAACATACCAAAATATTTTTAACCCTTTGAAATCAAAGCTGATCTAAATAATATATAAGAATTCTGTGTGCACCACAAAGGAACCACCACACTTCATTACAAAGATCAACTGGAAAATGTTGTTTAAAGAATTAATTGCTGTTTACATTGAGAACTATACAACCACAAAATATAAAATTGAGTTGCCACTTGGCTTTGAAACATTAGTATTCTTAAATACTCTAAGCTTATCTATTTATTTTGATATCCGCTTAATGAGAAAGTTTGTAAAATAAAATTACAGATTTACTATTCATAAATTTGCTGCTCAGGATATTAAAAGAGATAATTACGATTTGAACACAGTATGTAATAAGCTTTATACCTGTATGTTTTTGTGTTTATTTCATATTCCTGTTTCACTTAATCATTTTTAAGTCGGCAACAACGTCATTAACAGCAAGCCTTCGAGAAGACGAGCAAGTTTAGAACCACAATCACAAGTCGCACGATTTTCTTATCACTGTGATATGAAAATTATACTAAATACCAGAGGGTTTATTTGATATCGATGAATCAGTAAGATACATTAGGGAAATATATTTATTTTTTATAGATTTATCACATAGATAAACCGCTTAACTTCTAAACAGCTTAATAATGTACTATTTAATCGAAGATACTGAGAATATGCAAATATGTCCGTTACAAAAAACCTTAAAATACAGCTGATTAGAGAGAAGGAAATGTGTGATTTACTATGACAGTTCTGTCACGCAAATAAAAGTGTTACAGAATGTTCAAAGACGAATTTAATCAGGAACGTATACCTACATAACTTATAAGTCCGAAAGTATAAAACTATTCGAAATCGATACAAATTGGCTCTGACATCGACATGGAATTTCATATGGAACAACATTCCTAGTAATACTGTAAGCTGTGTGGACGACTTAGTTTTCAGGGTCGCCAGTTTATTTTGCCCAAATCATGCATGTTTAAAAGCAACTTATCATCATGATGTCCATCTGTATCACTCTCCATGAGTTCATTATAGTGGCACATCCTAGAGTTTCAAATCGTGGAGTGCCACTTCGTGCATCGTATTTCAGGGAAATACAGCCATCCTTAACCCAAATAACTGAACGCGCCGATATATCGGAGCGCGCAGTAATATCTAAAACACAAGGCGCGCCGACATATCGGCGCTGGTTAATTCTGATGATGTAATTACATATACGGCTCCATATGGCAGCACAAGGCTGCATCGGCTACTTTAAACTTTAGTTCATGTTTTCCTCAACAGATAGCTCATGTGAATCAACAAAACATGTTTTTACAACACTCAGGGAGGCGATAAAAAATAAATATTAAAATATTGTGTCGTATGAACGAAAGTGGCAGAGAACTTTCTGGGACGAACTAAAGTTATATATGTTTGGAATTTTTGTAATATTTTCGGTTTAAAATTTTAAAATTACTGTATACAAACTTATGCTGAATGTAAGATAAGAAAATTAGACATAATAGACAGTTATGAATGAATTTATTAACGTAATTATAATTTACTTTGAATGAGGAATGAAGTGAGACTGAATGCAAATGTAACCTAAAGGTGATGTAATTTACGTGTTTAATAATTAATTTAGGAGACCCCTAAACAACAATTTGTACCTGGTACTACTATTCAGTAAGGATAGCTCAGTCAGTATAGTGACTAGCTACGGGCTGGACGACCGGGGTTCGATCCCTGACGGGAGCAGAGGATTTTTTCCCTAGCCTCTGCGTCCAGACCGGCTCTGGCGCCCACCCAGCCTCCTATACAATGGGTACCGGGGTCCTTTCCCGGGCGTAAAGCCGGCCGGGGCGTGATGCTGACCACTCACCCCCATCTAGTGCCGGGGTCAAGGAAGAGAGAAGCTATACCTCCACTCACCCCAAACGCCTACATGGCGTATAGTGGGACAAACTTTACTTATTACTTTACTTTACTTTTACTACTATTCAGTAAACCGAATATAGGTTCTTAAACTGCACGGATACGGAGATTCACACTGCCATAAAGTAATTTCTTTCATGAGTGAAGATAATTAAATGCATCATACATAATTGTATGATCCACAAAGATAAATTATGTAATTTAAGAAGAATCCACAGCTTATTCATTACACAGTTAAGGAATTACGGACTGGGCGTCCAGTGTTCGACTCGTGGCAAGGGCAGGAATTTTTCTTCTTCACTGCATCCAGATGACTCCGCGGCCCATTTAACTTCTTTTACAGTGTGACGTTACCTTTGTCCCACTCTGTACTTTCCTTTGTATCACCCTGTTCTAACCTTGCCTTTTTCACGTCAGAGTGCTCCCTGATCTTCTTCTGTTTTGCTATGATACACGGGGACCAATGTGAGTCAGTCTCTGCCCAGTGGTCTGACGATTATCGTCTCTTAGGTTTTTCCTGGCTTACAAAGGAGGCAGAGGACCGACACAGGTTCACGGGGCTGCTTGCTGATCCATGATTCTTTCCCGTGTGTGACTAATCTTGATTTGTGTTTTGTGAGTAAATAATAGTCTTATAAAGAAAGTGGGCCTGTGTGTGTTTCAACTCATAGCACATAGCGTGGTTTTTCGATTTTAATTCAAGATATTCTGTTATTCTACTTGAACTTTTTCTTTTGAATTGTTGTTAATCTGTCTCTGCAGGTTTTAATTGTTATGGATCTAGCACTTCCGAACCAGGATTACCTCAGGAAGGGTGAGCTGGAATACGAGATCACCATACGGAAGAGACTGCACCAACAACAGCTGAAGGTCCCCGGCCTCAGGAAATATTTACGTGAATTACCAGGCAGCGAGATTCACATCTTGGCCATGGATTCCATCAAACCACTGGGTGAGTTGCGAACATTACGTAATAAATTGATTGAGATTCAAGAAGTAGTAACAGAAGTTTGGGCTGCCAACGTCACGCCTAATCAATATGCCAGGATGAGGACGCGCCTACGTCATTTGACTTACAGGACTCGTGACCTAGCTAACAGGAAAGTTTTAGACCAGGCCAATACTTCCTCCCTAGAAGAATTGTCTGAGGGCGTTTCCCACTTAATGCCGTCAATAGAAGAGTTTCTTATTCATCTCATCAAGCCTTCGCAAGGGTCCACTCCGGAGCTCCGTTTTCTTGATCATGTTACCTCTAATTTTACCCAAGCCAGCGGCTTTAATCAGTTGCAGGCTTTGGAAACTTCTTCAGAGTCGGTAAACACAAGCCATGTCGATACGCGCGCGTTTCCGTGTACGAAGTTGCCCATCACTATTGAGGAGGGGATTTTGTCTCGTCAACCTTTATTATCCGGAGATACATTTGAGTCAGTGTTGCATTTTTTAAACTACTCCTGGAAATACGTATTCACGCTGCAGTCTTCTCCATTCCTGATACTTCTGTTTTGCAAATTGTACACCCGTATGCGGCAGGCTCATCGTCGCGGAGACTTACCCGGTGTCCTACGTGAGCGATTAAATGCGAGCGGTGCGAGTTGCGTGGGTGAAGCGGAAATATCAAACTGGCTGTTTGTGTGGCGCTGTCCTAGGTTACAGCGAAGCGGTCAGCGGCCAAAGTCCAAGATCAAATATTTTGATATTTTCGCGCGAGTCGCTGCGCTTGCCAGTAAGGCGCATGCGCAAGAAAGCTCTGACCATGCAGTAAACGGAAGGTGCATGCGCAGGAAGGCTGTGTGCTTCTCTCACGAAGGACACAACAAGCGAGTCCCTTATGTCATACGACACCCCATGCTGCTTATGCAGCTCGCATAGCTCGCCTGTTATCGCTTATGTAGGACATTGCTTTTAGAGAGTCTATAGGCGCTGCTAAGTCTCTAGAAGAGTTTCATGAGGACACGATGGAAATCTTTTTTCCCGGCCCCCGCTAGAGCTGCGTTGAAACAGTTTTTCTTATGTCAGGGCGAGTTTCTAGCAGATTATGTGGCCAACATTAAACTATACCTTAATATTCTTCGTTTCCTGTGCTCTGAGTGTTATTTTGGATGGCTTAATTCCTACTGTAAGGTCATGTTTAGTGTTCGCGAAGGAATGCAACTCCTTTGTAGAACTTGAAAACGTTTACGTGCTCTCCGCTAGCTCTGAATATTCCTATAGTATGACGGCCTCACTTCCTCCAGTACGGAATCCGCTACCAGTTAAACAGGGAATGCGGTTATTGCCATAGTTTGGGCCATGTAAACAAGGATTGTCCAAAGCGTCCTCCACACGAATCCCTTCTCGTTCTAATATTCAACAAACGCCCGTGACCCGCACGTGAAAAATAGAAAAGCCCCGGTCCGGACTCGCCCATATGTTTTATTTTTTAAAGCGTTTTCAAATTTGTGCGTTTTGTTCTCCGGATGTACCACGGGTTTGCATTCGCATTGCCGGTCATGAGATTTGCGCTCTGCTGGATCAAAGAAGTTCTTGTTCTGTTGTTCCATTTGCACTCTATCGGGAATTATGTGATTTAGGGATGATCCCCTCTTTTACGGGATTGTTCTTGTGTGTTTGTTTTGGTACTGTTCTGCGTACTATATGTATATCCATTTGTTTGCTGTCCAGTTTCTGTTTCTTGCAGGGGCTTTCTTCTCCGCCCTCTTCTCATTACGCGTCACACTCCCCCCTCCACTCCACCCCCCAGCTTCTGCTTGATCTACCTTTTCTCCCGAAGAGCTCCTGTGCGCGCAAGTGACCTCTTTCGGAACCTATGCTTTGTCATGAGTCTACGTGTCGAAGAACCTACACCACAGCTACTGTATGGAGCTTTCCTCCGGGCTGTCCTCTTTGGAAAGTGGGGGGAGGATGTGACGTTACCTTTGTCCCACTCTGTACTTTCCTTTGTATCACCCTGTTCTAACCTTGCCTTTTTCACGTCAGAGTGCTCTCTGATCTTCTTCTGTTTTGCTATGATACCCGGGGACCAATGTGAGTCAGTCTCTGCCCAGTGGTCTGACAATTATCGTCTCTTAGGTTTTTTCCTGGCTTCCAAAGTGGGCAGAGGACCGACAGAGGTTCACGGGGCTGCTTTCTGATCCATGATTCTTTCCCGTGTGTGACTAATCTTGATTTGTGTTTTGTGAGTAAATAATAGTCTTATAAAGAAAGTGGGCCTGTGTGCGTTTCAACAGCAACTACTCGACCATCCGTCTTAGGGTTAATACGGCTATGACGTAAAGCTAACCACACCCCTGTTTAGTATCGAGGTAATAATGTGTGGATTTCTACCGACACTCCGCTATTTACCTTTACTCAGCTGTGCTTAGGTACGAGGACAGTTTTACCTTTTTTTTTACTTTGAACGTCGCTGTTCAATTGTTAGTACATCTGTTTCGAATTCAAGGGGTTTCGGGTTCGAATCTTGGTTCGAAGCGTGTTTTTCCTTAATTCCCCTAGGAAAATGTTTCGCTATCTTAAAGTAAATCACAATCGAAGCCGTTAAAATTTGTAGCTATCGTACCATTTAACCTTACGTAACTTGCACGGTTTAAATGGAGGAGTTAAATAATCCAAGTGTTAGTTAATTGTCCTTAATTAAGTACTCAAATAAGACGAAGCAGGGAAATTATTCAACATTCTTTTGATGAAAATGTAAATAAGGAATAAAACTGATATAATCCTAGAGTTAGTAAATGTATTATGCAATATATTTTTAAATATTTATTCAGTTGATAAACTACGAAAGTTAAATTTCATATTTAACTTATGATGCTATATTTATAACCTAATTAATTTAGATCTAAAACTTCTTGACGATGGTGAAGAGTGAATTGAATAAAAAATTTCTTGGATATTATCCATTGTCTAGTTATATTTACTAGACGGTGGATAATATCCAAGAAAATTTTTATTTAGTTAATTTAGCAACACTGTTTTTGTAAACGTCGACGTGATTAATGGCTAACTCAAAATCTGCATGTTTCTTATCTTCGAATTTATTTTATTAGGCCTACTGATAGACTCGGATGTAATCAATTTTCATGGCCGCGTCTTCTTCGTGCCATGTTGGTAGCCATTCGCTGCGACGTTCCCAGAAATCTTTCATAGGATGGCCGTCCCAGCTCCACGGTCGATTACCAGTCCCTTCGGGGAAGAAAGTACCCCCAACGGCTACGTTCAAGATGATTTGGAACTGTAATACAAGTCAATGGACACCCAAATATGTTTAAAATATTAAGGTTGCCTTATTATCCATAGTTACAATCTTAAAAACGATGTAGAACCTATTATAATTTTTGGTAATGGTATTAAGAGATAGTATTAATGAAAGGATTACTCTGGAACGATAAGTTTGCTATTATATTAATTTATCAGCGGATAGGCCTATGCCAGTTATTCGCCATGGGTTCTCTTGAACCAGATTTAACTGAAATAAATAAATTGCTTATTTAGTTATTTTTGTACATCAATGACACCTACACTAGTTTACCTATTCTAAGCTCTACTTAAATTTAAGTTCTAAAACCCACGTGGTGTGACATTATAGCTACTTCTCTTCCGTTATTGGTGATCATTTAACCGCACAGCGACTTAACAGCGGTGGCCATGCTTGCATTAAGTAGCACGCCGTTGAATAACGATGGAAGAGTCATCTAATTACAGAGAGGCTAACGGATAGGAAAGAAACTATTAGACGGAAGGACTTCACATCGCCTTCATTTAGAGGGAAACATTATTTGGTGATTAGGCTTAGCTAAATAATTTTCTAAAGTGGTGTCAGCCATAATGGCGGCTGAGTGGTTAGCATTCCCGCTTCGTATCTGTGAGATCCCGAATTTAAACTTCGGCCAGAACACCAAACATTCTTACTAGGAGTCTTCATAATTTTCTCCACGCAAATACCGGGATAGTATTTTAATTTATTCCACGACCGCTACTTTCCACATCCTTTCCATCACGTCATTCGATACTACACAGTCCGATCTAGAGTGTCGTAAAATAAACCATAAATATGAATTATCAGCTGAATAGTGTCACTGCCCACTTCGTTGTAGTACGCACCACTAACAAGAGTGCTTCAGTTCTTTATTGTACACTTTTTCTTTACAAGTTCCTGTGAATTTAATGTATTGTTTATTACGTTGTAGGAAAACCAACCATGATTGAATTATATCAGTTTGGAATTAACCCTAATAATCCAACGCGCCAATATATCGGCGCACGTAGTATAGCTAAAACACTCAGCGCACCGATATATGTTTTCCTCAACAGATTGCTGCTGTAGGCCAACAGAAATGTTTTAGAACACTCAGGGAGCCGATCCATTGGAGCTAGCTGAATCTGATACATAAGAGTTGTCAGATGGCAGTATAAGCGTCGTTTAACTCATATTTTTCTTAAGAAATGCTCCTAGAGGCAAACAAAAGAAATACGTTGAGCTCGTATGTTTACCTACTGGCGTGTTAACGTTTTTGCTCGTGGTTTTCGGTTCAATTATGCTAAGTTAAGTGTTCAGCTTCGTAATTTTGTTTTTATTATTAATTTTATGTCTCAGTTATTATACTTTTTCGTTGTTTTCTGTAGTTTGTTATATGTACGTTCATTTATTGTCAATTTTTCAACTAGGCAGTGGCTGGTTCAAGGTCAAAGGTACGTGTACATTGGTTCACAAAAACTTATAGTTCAGGACACGATAACAGTACAGACACCAAATGTATATTAAATTATGCAGAAATAAATGTTCTTGAGTGATGAAAAAGGAAAACAAACAAAAAATGTCTTTACCTCATGAAAATGAAATTTTTAATATTATTTTTTAATTTTTAATTTTTTTTTTGTAAGTTAAATGTAACATCAGAATTTGAGATATTTTTTTCAAACGTACAGTATTTAGTGTATAAGTGATTTTTTCATGTGTGTGTAAAAAAATATGTTTACATTTAAGCTTTAAATACTTGAAAATTGGCCTGGGTGTTTAGACCAGAACAGTGGAAATAGGCTTTGGCACTAAAAGGGTTTTTGAACTACCGTACTTCAAACTTCATGGAGTGGATTGTGTTGGACTCCAATCTGACAGAATCTGTATTTTTCTACATGCATTATTCTGGTTAAAGACAATGGCTCGTGTTGTATGTTACGTTTCGAAAAAGTTATTTTGAATTATAAGTATCATAATGAATATTCTATGTAACCCATTACACACAGCAAGCGTGCTGCGTTTTCAAGGAAGTAAAATTATACGTACGTCTATATGTGCGTACGGTTAAATGGAAAATTATAAACTTGCTCAAGAACTGCTTCTGTATCTCTGAATTTAATATACGCCATTATTAACACAAATCTCTGTAATCCATTGCGTGTAATTAAAATTATGAATCTTAGTAGTATAGGCCTAACATTCTGAGAAATAATTAAACCTGTTACAGTTACAATAACAATAAAAATCGAATTTACAAACCAGAGACTTCGACTAACAGGAGATAATGACAAGCTAATAAAGAGTTGGGGATTGGTCGCAAGGCTAACAACCTTGCACCGTAAAAAGGAAGATGTTTCGAAACCTCAATCAAAACCTCGGACAGACGGACCTAACAGAAGACCGAATGGAAGAGGAGAATTGAGGAGGCCATAGACCGACTACGGACCGGAAAGCCATAGAAGAAGAAAGATTTACGTGTACATTTTTACCTCCTGGTCAAATGGTGCCATCCAATTTCCATTTTGCCAGATGTTAGTGCCACCTGGATTGTTTTGGAATCCTCCAAAGTACCAGAAACCATTCTGGGGAGCCCACACGTCTCCGATTTCCTGATTGTCAATGGTGAAGATTATGTGATTGTCGGTCCATGTCAGTCCAAACAAATGAAAATCGTCAGAAAAATCTTTGCCAGTGCTTTCAATGTTTCTGGAACAGAATAACCTCTTGGAAGTAATTTGTAAAAGTACGCAATATGAAGGCAGTTCAAGTAGGCATAACTTTATTTAATTTATCAGAATTATTACCATATCGAAACAGATAAGACAGCCCAACAGCTGAAGTAACAGACTCTTTGAAATTCTATATTTACATTTGGAATCATCATAAACTGCAACTTAACTCTCAGAGACGCCTGCAAAATGTAATATAATTATTATTTTAACATTAATAGAGTATAAACATCTATGGAAATAAATACAACAACTGGACATAAGAACCACTCTAATATGGACTACTATGCATTACTATAACGATGTCTCAGCAAAAATAAAATTCGTTGTCACTCTTAAAGAGCCGTTTTACACAACGAATGGTCCGCCAAGAAACGTGCTGGAGTGGGTATCGCCGGAACGAAGAAAGATGGTGGCCTAGAAGAAGTTGCAGAGATGACGTAGACGAAGCAATGGGGACAAGAAACATGGAAATTGGGGACGGAGAGGCAGCTCCAGACGTAGAGAATCTGTTATATAAAAAACATATAGGCATATAGTATTAAATAAGGACATTTGCTACACAGGAAGACTAATAAATCCACATAAACGTTACATATGAAGTGTTTTAAGCGCATGGTTACATAAATACAAAAAATACTGTTGACAAATAAGGAGTACAACAGACATGTACTGATGATAGTTCAGTAGAACCACACCTCGTCTGAAATATGGAATAATATAATTGTGATAAAAGTATGTTATAATAATACCTCGCTTACTCCTCGACGCAATTACGGGAAAGGAGACTACTTATTACTTTACCATATCCTAGAAAACTCTGACTGGTCTTGCGTTCTTAATGAAAACTCTGTTGATGCTGCAGTTAATCTCACGGCTACTGTGTCGAAGGCCATCAACCTAGCTATTCCCTTTGTAAAACCCAGAAATTCTGCATATCCTCATTGGTTTTCCAAAACTCTTGTCTATTACATTAGAAAGAAGAATGCATCTCTTAAGAAATTTAAAAAATCTAAATCTGATTATCATTATAGCGTTTTTTCACATTATCGTAAACTAGTTAAATTGACTATTAAATCAGATAGATTGGTTTGGTTAAAAACTATTGAAGAAAATTTGAAAACCCAATCAAAGCACTTTTGGAAATATATTTCTAAATTTAAAAAGAAAGACCAGTCGATCACAGAAATTAAAGTTGGAGAGAGTTTTATCACGGAACCGCAGTCAATCGCAGAGGCCTTTGCAGACCGCTTTCGTTCTGTTTTTAACTCCTCTTCTTGCGTTAATGTTACGACTAGTTCTGATTTCACCTATTCTGATGTTTTGAATATTCCACCTATCTCTGTTGATGATGTTACGCGGGCAATTAGTTGTCTCCGTTCGACGAAATGCGTCGGACCCGATGAAATCCCTACTTTCGTCATAAAAGGTTGTTCTGAGATTTTAACTCCTCTTTTACGCCATATTTTCAACCTTAGTTTATCCAGTGAGACTTTTCCTTTGTTTTTAAGAAAGGCAACAGCGCCTTAGTGTCTAACTATAGGCCTATTTCGATCCTTAATAACCTCTCCAAAATTTTTGAAAGTATTGTTTATGATCACCTTTCCTTTTATTTCAAATTCAAATTACACCCCAGTCAGCATAGTTTTTGTAAATCAAAATCTACGGTAACTAATTTAGTTACCTACCTCAATGATGTTCAGTCGTCGGTTTGTTCACAGGGACAGATCGACTCTGTGTATTTTGATCTTAGGCAGGCCTTTGATTCAGTCCCGCATTCTATTCTTTTGAAAAAGCTAAATAAATTTGGACTATCTTCTCCTTATGTCAAGTGGTTCCAAAGTTATTTATCATCCAGATCTGCCTTTGTTCGCATTTTAGGACAGTCTTCTTCTCTCTACGCGGTGTTATCTGGAGTTCCACAAGGCTCTACCTTGGGACCTCTCTTATTTAATGTTTTTATTAACGACCTTTGCGACAAAATTAAGTATTCTAAATTTTTCTTATTTGCTAATGATTTGAAACTATATTGTGATATTAAATCTGTGGATGACTGCAGAGCTTTTCAAGCAGATATCGATTCCGTACATGAGTGGTGTGATGATAACAATATGGAACTTAACATTGAGAAAACCAAAATTATATCGTTCACTCGTAAAACCAACAGCATCCATTTTAATTACATTGTTAGTGACTTTTTAATCTTGCGTACTAATTGTATAAATGATCTTGGTGTTTTGTTAGGCGGTAAACTGTATTTTCACTGTCATGTAAATTGTGTTAATTCCCAGGCACTAAGGACCTTAGGGCTTATTCGTTTTATTGCTTATAATTTTTCCTCTTTAGACAGTCTTTTGTTTTATATAATGCTTTAATTAGGTCAAAGCTTGAGTATGCCTCGGTCGTTTTGAATAATCTTACACAGACAGATTCTAATAAATTAGAAAATATTCAAAGAAAATTTGCCAGTTTGTGCAATTACCGATTTTTCCAGTTTAATATCCCACGCAAATATGAATTGATCCTATCTACTTTAAATTTTAGAACACTTTATTCCAGACGACGACATCTCGATGCGTTATTTCTTGTTAATGTCTTTAAGGGCAAAATAAATTGCCATTCCATTATGGACGCTGTTGGTTTACGTGTGCCGGCGAGGCAAATAAGAGAATTTTCTACTTTTAGTGTGAGCAGTGCACTAAGACATAGTCCTTCAGCCAGGTGCGTCATCGCTGCAAATGACGTATGTAAATTTTTGGACGTATTTGACATAAACATTATCTCCCTTGAGCGCACGTTCTCAACAAGGGAAATGATCTAGATAGGTTGTCTTGATAGATGATCTAGCTTCGTTATCTGTTTTTTATATTTCTTTAACGTTTTACAATTATATTAATGTTCCCTAGGTGGATTATTTGTTTTTATTTATATTTCTTCATTTATTTTGCTCTGTGTTAATATTGTTTCTATTTTGGATTTTCCTGTACTTGGCAGTTATATTTAATACTGTACGAGGTGCGATCGAAAGGTTTTCAGACTGCGCGTATAAAAACCCGTACACTTATCTCAGGTATTAAATTCATCCATAACCCTCGAAGTAGTTCCCCTGGGAGTGAACATAACGATCCCAGCGCCGCTGCCAAGCCTGGAAGCATCCCTGGAAATCTTTCTTTGTCAGCCTGTCAAGCACCATCTGCGATTCTGCCTGAATCTCTTCTATTGTCTCAAATCTCCTTCCCTTTAGCTGAATTTTCATCTTTGGGAAGAGGAAGAAGTCACACGGAGCTTAGAAAGGAAGTTGGGGTCGGTTCTTGCAAGATCTTTGAGCTACTGACAAACGAGAAGTCGATTCTGCTTCTGGTCCTCAGACAGGATGCGTCGCATGTGGAGTTCTTCCTTTAGAATCAGCTGACAGGTCCCATAGCCTATCCCAACAATGTCGCACAAGTCGGTGATGGTACGACGTCGATCTTCGTGAATGGCCTGCCGAATCTTCGTAACATTTTCGGGCGTTGTGCTCGAAGATGGTCGTCCAGAACGCTCGTCATCATCGACAGAGGTTCGGCCATTTTTAAAACGTGAATGCCACACAAAAGTTTGTGCACGACCCATTGCGGACTCCCCAAATGCTTGCTTTAGCATTTCATAGGTTTCCGTAGCCGTTTTGGCGAGTCTTTGGCAAAATTTAATGCACACGCCATTCCGAAATCGCAGGAGGGTCGGTGTAATGCACTACCAAAACGCCCGTAACTAAGAAACAAATGCTAATTCGATGATGCCGGCTGGCACACTGATTCACTATGAATGTAGGCCGCACCCCCTAGCAGCAGAAGCTCGTACTACATCCCGTTCGCCCTCTATTGACACAGTATGGAAACTTTCCGATCGCACCTCGTACATGTATAAGTTTAGTTAATCTGTTTGTGTACTATTCTTCATTATTATTTCATTATTATTGTATGTATTATCAGTGTTTGTCTGTTATTGGCTTCTTGCTGTTGGCAAACACGTAAATAAATTAATTGAATTGAATTATTACGATACATTTTCAACGAGTTTTTAGTAAGAATTATTTTATTTAGTTAGGGCCGATTAGGTCTCTAACCCTATCTGCTTCACATATTTCGGTGAATGGGACAGAGGAATTGAAATTAACTAAACGATAATTTACTATGATGTCCTTAAGACACATTATTATAATAAGAGAAGTTAACTGACAGTGATTATTTTGCTATCCTTAAAGTCTGAGATTCTAGAATATAGGCTATATCTTGGTATCAAATACCTGCATCTCAACTCACTTTTCCCAGTGTGTTCTCCAGTAGTTATTGTGGTCTGGATCTGGACCCCAGTGCAGAGTGGAACCCACCAATGTGTTGCCCACGTTGACGCCATTTCCGTCTTTATAGATGTCGTTGCCTTTGCTCTCCATGATATCTATCTCACCAGATCGTGGCCATCCGCCATACACGGAGTTCTTTGGCAACATCCAAATCGCTTAAAACATAACAGAACTATGAGAAACAAGAGGTTCTAACAGACTTGGCTTGTCATATTGTTACAGGGATGTTACATATGCTTGATGTTTAATATAAACAACAATAATAATAATGAAACGTAAAATTACAGTTTTATGTGACTAATCCACACCGAAATAATATTAAAAACAAATCTGCCGAATATTATAACAATAAGCGATTATTTCAATAAATCTTCAGGTTCCTGTAAAAGTCAATATGACACATTTGTGTTTTCCTCGAGGTTTACATACGAAAGCTCAAAAAAGTCACGATTGTCCATCGTAGGCCTAAAAATACGAGTATTATTGCCGTTTGGTCTTTGTGTTCTTGGTGTTGGAGTGGAGATTTTAATTTTATTTAAACCGTATTAAATCTGTAAATAATCACAATATAGTTCATATAACAACAGATAATCAGTTAATCATTAACAACTCAGACAATTACTACCTTCGCACCTCCCTTAGCAAATTTCGCTACTATCTTCAGCTGGTAGTATATGTGTTGATAACCTAGCTCACACCTTTGGAGTTCTAGCCAGTATATAAACGTTGAAAATAACTAATTTTGTAACAAATTACATGGAATTGAGACCATATTTAGAAGCTGATAGTTGTCAAGCTAATCAAATAATTCCCCACTTTTATGAAACCTAAAGGCACGTCCTTATCTAGAGCCACATACAACCAATTTACGCCGTCAGCACCTTTTTCTCAAGAACCTCGAACGTGTGTTCTTTCCTTAGCCAAGTTAGGGATAAATAATCGTAAAAATTGTACCTGGCCAGATCCAGTCACCTCTTGGTAACTTAGCTCTAACTTCCACCCTTCCATATTTGAATGCGAAATTGCTCGTTATCCGGGCAGACTGAAGTGGTTGTACGATGTCGTTGCCAGCGTTTCTGAAAAACACAATCTTATATTGATTTCCGATAAGTTTTATCGCTCAAATGCGATAGTTTGCTGATAAAAATTACTAGCTTCTGCCTTCACACGATCTTAGAAATACAGAGTAGCCTATTAGTATAATATAAATACGCGCTTAAAAACTCTGTAGATTTTTTAGCATGCAGATATTTCTGATGGTGATATTATTGAAAGGATACAGAATTTTGGAGTACATATTCTGCTATTCCAAATGCAATTTTCCATTACACATTGCATATCCGCAGTTTGGAATCAGAATTTTATTGTATATGGGATATAGAGCGTAAATTAAATGTCACCCCAAAGGAGATATTTTAGCTTTTAAATGTCCGGCCATGTAGAAGAAAAATGTTTCAGATTAGTTTGTTAAACCTGGAATAGATTGTATTTAAGTGTTGGTTATTCACTTACGAAGTACATGGCTGCATGTTGCAATCCTGATACGACAGACTGCCGCTGTACAAGAAGTCATCACCATATTCCGCGGAAGTCCAAGTTGGTCTGATATATAAGACTCCATCCTTTACGTAGCTGAAATCAGGAAAGTCAGAATATGGCTTAGGTAAAGCGAAAAATATCCATGAAACCAAGTGGCCTATGTATTATCTGTACAGCACATCAATACTGCATAAAGCACATAAACGACAGCCTAAGCTTACAATTACAAGGGCACCTTACGATAAATATATTTATTTATAGTTTATTTAAACACGTTTTTTCATTAGCTCTGACTATGTACCGTCGAGTGAGAGGATGGTGGTGAATAATAAATTGGAAAGGGTGTGTAAAGAACCGTTCCTGACATATTTTAAAACACTCTCTCGGCATTTGCCTGGAGGGACTGGGTATAATCACGATAAACTTCAGTCAGGTTAGGGATCTCCCGAATATGAAGCACACGTTCTAACCACTCTACCACGACTTTCGGTTCATGCTCTAAAAAGACGCTTCGTGCACAAATAGGGCTGTTAATTTCAGCATTTGACGGTAATTATCTTTAAAAGAAATTGCACGAGAAGGCATAGTTTTATCTGCTATTTTAAATAGGCTTGAAACTTTGTGTCTCTTCCTGCAGAAAAAAGGCTGTTTGAGGATGTCTGAGAACAAGGTACTGGGGAGAATATTTGGGATTACCTGCTGTCTCTTGTTGGGCAAAGATTGCAGGTGTCATTTGATTTACATTAAAGGTGACAAATTTATTAGCCGAAAAGTTGCAAAGAGTTAAAAAAACGCGGCTGAAATTGAAATGCAAGGCAAAATGCAAGTAGATCTGTTATATGTACTCATAGATCAAGTATACGACTTGTATAACGTGTGAGCATTTAACTGCTTATAGCTGAATTTTACACACGTGAGTGACTTTTCTGCTGAATATACATTTATATTTTTGTGCGGTATGAACATTAATCAGTTAATCTTTGTAAATATCAAAAAATTCATTATTCTCACATCTCAGATCGAAAATTTGTAGTTCCCTTAATGTCTGTTTATTATTCATAATTTATTAATATGGCGGTCCTATGTGAACATTATAATGTTATATTCATCTTTCACTTACGTTGAAGTAGGAGAGAAACACTTAAGCAAAAGTCTTACTGAGAAACTGACAGTTGTTCAGCTGGTCAAGAGCAGACACCCCCCCCCCCCCACACACACACACAAGACCCAAGGGGCCTGCCACTGAAACACGTTCTGAACCCCTCGAAGACATTACACACTCTCACACGTCGTTTAATTAAAATAAATTTTAATATTTCACCTATTTTTACCCCTTAAACTTCCAAGTGTTATACCCTTTAAGTTTTCTGACTGAAATTCTGTGCGAGTTAAATTTCCCGCTCATCTCACCCGCCTTGGTTTGAAGACCCTAATAATATTTTTGATTACAAAAACATATCATAAAATCTCTCTTCCAACAATCATATTTATCCCATTCGAGTATATACAAATATTATTTCAGTCACTTCCTTCTCAAAAATATTCATTGACTTCTTCCCTTAGATTGAAGGAACAAATTTCACACGCATATAAATAAAGTTCGTTATGCTTGAAGATGGCTGGCTGTCTTCTGGGTTGTTGCGCCGTGTAGTCTGGTAGAAGTTTATTGACGTTTCAGAGGTCCTACCTGCCTCCATCATCAGGGCTTTGCGTCACTCATTGCCCCGAAGCTGGAGTCAGCAAGGACCTCTGAAACTTCGGTAAACTTCTACCACACCACGCAGCACAACAACCCAGAAGACAGCAATCTTCAGACTCAACCGCCGTGAAAACCTCAAATCCTTTATTATACTTCATGCGACTAACAGGATACAGGAGTTCGATTAAAATGTGTTCTCAGTATGTGCGATATGTCCACGTACTGTACCTATTTCTCCTATCGTTGCGATAGTACTGAAACTCCTGGTTGCCTCCTCCCCAAGCCGTGACAAGATGACTCCATTTGGAGAGATCTAAATTGTTGAACTCGTCCTGCCAAACGAGTGTTTCGGCTGATCCTTTATGACTAAGGAACAGGACCAACAGACTAAACACGGCCACAAACTCAAATGGCCCAGCCATATCTGCAAATACATCATTCTGGTTTACTTAAAACATGGAAGAAAAATGTCATACTATTTAGATATATTAACGCATGCAGATTCTGATTATTGTAAATTCAGACATGTGAGAATGTGTTCAATAATAAGGCATCAATCTCATTTTCTTTATAAGGCGGAGATTGCAAGCTGTTTAAATGTTATAATAACGGAATGAAAGAGGTGCATAAGTCTATGACAAGGCGACGCTTCTCAGGACAAAAGTGCGTCAGCCCACTGTAGTCTCAGAAATGAGGTCACTCAATTCTTCGCAGACATTTCGATTTACATTTTTACCATTCACAATCTAAACTGATCAACACGAAAACACTATTTATCAATAAGAGCTGACTGACACCTAATAATTATCTACAGACCTTAATATATATAAAACGTAAGGATGAATATACAAGAAACTCATAATTTTGCTTGTTGTTTTATGTGGGCGCGAAGCCTGATCCCTCATTGGTCCACCTGGGTAAAAACATAAATTGTGGATGTTTGCAAAGAGTGTACTGAGAGGAACTTATGAGGAAAAAAGTACAGGAAATAGGAGTAAATTACATAATAAAGGAGCTTCATAACTCATACTCTTGTATGTTATGGGTTGAAGAAAGAGAATAGTTTGGAGGACAATGTTGAAATGGTTCTTAAAAAATGGGATAATGCGCTGTAGATTGTAGTCATATGGCTCAGAATAGGGTTTCGTTGTGAGCGTCTGTGAACATAATAATACAAAAAATATTTGGGAAAAAAATGTGGGAAATTCCTTGACCTGCTGGGAGACCTTTCAATACTCAGGGAAACCTCTGCTTCGTGGTTCTTCGTAATCGTTTACCTCACCACACTGACGTAGGTTTCAATTTCAATATAGGAGTATCTTTATATTCTTTTCGGTTTACGAGTGAATGCGTTTTAGGATAGACAACTCTTAGGCGTAGGCTCTTTGACTTTTGCATGTGTTAGCACAATAACAGTATTTTGTGTACACAGCCACTGAAATTAGACAAAGAGAATCCATAATTAAAATTTCAGTTTTTTTAAAGGTGCGCTAGATTAACTTCAGTTTTATTTAACAAATCTGTTTCGGCTGCAGAGATCATATAACGTCGAATTTTTTGGTACATAATCATGAATGGTGTGTGTGTCTGCGTGCGTGCGTACGCGCGCGCGCGCGCGCGCATATATATATATATATATATATATATATATATATATATATATATCCTCGTTTAGGTGTAAACCTACATTTTCAAACAGAATTCTTCTGGATATACGTCCAGAACCAGAGCTGTGCCAATTTCCGTAAATAAAATTACCATGTGATCGTTTAATAAATAAATTTTGAATTCCCTTAAAGGCAGTGGTTTTCAACCTGGGGTACGCGTACCCCCGGGGGTACGTGAAATTTAAAAGAAAATTATGATAAACACTGAAAAATCATTAATGTAATTTATTTAATTTATTTTAAATGTAGATTATATACTATATATAATTTGAATTATACATCAACAATTTGGGAGTAAAAGTTGAAGAGAAATTATATCTGGGGGTACGCGAACAAGAAAAGGTTGAATACCACTGCTTTAAGGTACGAACTGATTTCTTTAATATTGTTTATACGAGCTTCTGCTTCAAATGACCAAAGTAAATCATTAACAGTATGTTTCACAGAGACAGCTTCAGTATATTCGCACAAGATTCGTGCAGATACATGTTAAGACTTGAGTTCACTCTACTCTTGTGACTTCTTTTCTCAGTTAATTCATAAAATATTAAAAACAAAGTGCATGCGACATCAATGCCGGAAGAATACAACATACAATTTGCTTTGAGTGTTCTTTGCTCACCTGACACAGCGCTGCTGATGTGCGAGATATCTGAGGGAAGTCTGTACTAACCGAATTCGCGTTATTTAAATAGGTTTATGTTACGTTGGAGTAGCGAGCAGACAGTATATCACGCTGTTTTTCAAGTGGTGATATGTTTTTATTTTGTCCTACTTTGATTAACCTTTTGACAATAGCAGTTAACCGTTTATCTTTACGTCATTTTGCACAAAACAAGATCTGGTGATGTAAATGATTTATTGTTACAGTTATTAATCATGTGTTTTTCTGAGAGTTGATTCAGTCTGCTTCCTCATACAGGATTTAGATGGAGTAGTTCCGTAAGGCTTTTACACGTCTCCCTATTGTCTACATAATGGACTAATCTTTATGTAACCAGCTGTTATACATAAGCACAGCTTTGTCTCTTGTAGTATGATGTATTATCCCAAAGCCAGGAATAGCATCAGAAACCTTCGTCTGCTGCTTTAGTACTGTTTTATTGTTGACGACATTTTATATTCTGACGGTAATGATTACGAAAATGGCTACCCTCTGGGATGTCGCTCCACATAGTCTGATAGAAACTGACCAATGTTTCAACGGACTGAATTCCCAGTAATCATATCACTTACGTAAGACATACTTTTATGAAAATGGGAAAAATTCTTTCACGCTTTATGATGGCTACCATAATTCCATCAAATGTTTAGATCTATTAAATTTCTCAGACATTCTAATTTCTTTTTAAAGTTAAATATAATTATGCAAGTAAACGGCCTATATGTACATATTTTTATCCACTAACTATTTAATATTTGATATTCCATGGCTGATAATTTACCTGTCCAGAGGACTCTGTAAATTTTTCGAATTCCTTAAACATAAGAGAGATATCAGGTTCTCGCAGCGGTGAGTGTAAAAATTGCTGTCTTCTCGGTTTTTACGAAGTAAAGTCTAATAGAATTTTAACGACGTTTCGGAGTGGCTTGCTGTCAATCATCAGGGCGATGTGTAAGCCGCGCGCTAGAAATCGATTGCTTATGCCTGAATTTCCATTGCTGTATTAGGCGTATAAATTGTTTTCGTACGATTAAAATCAAATATTGCATTGTGACTCTAACAATACGTCTTAAAACAAATACGATTTAGGTCTACTATTACAGTTATAAACGTAGCTTACGTACAAGAAATAGAGTATATACTTACGTATAGAAGAGCTTTATATGAAATAGAACTTCTTAAAAGTGAAATTATTATATTCTGCGTCTAAATATTTTTTTAAGAAACTTCGTTGTGGGAATAACGTCTTTCGGAGTGAGAGGAAGTCCAGGAGAAATCAGTGTTTCCTATTTATGCTAATTATCTCGTATCAGAAAAACTTGTTATCGTGGTTGAGGTTTCTGTGACATTTCTGACTTCCTTTGTTATGCTTTCGAGAGCACATTTAGAATATCCATTAACGGATTTTTATCTACTCTGATTGCTATGATCTCTCTCGCACGTATTTTTCGCAGTTCGATAACAAATGTAATGTATCGTTTGCCGGTTATTTCGTGACTCTGTAACAACTTCATTGGTATTGTGCCGTAGAATAAAGGTTATCACTAACAAAACAAAAGGTATGTAAAGAGAAACACTAATGGCCTACACCAGCATTTGTCTGCAACGTGTAAAATCACAATCAGTTCTTGACAGATGACAAGAAGATGGGATTCGATGGAGGTTCCTTTTAAATAAATCCGGAATTGTTACGCTGAGTTAATGTGCATGGTCGTAAGTTAACTTTCTTCTGTCTAAAATAACACTAACTTTTACAAAGCTGAGTTACAGAAAATTATATTTAACATGGGCGTGAGAAATATGTATCTGTATTTGAAGGTTTTATAACTTCCTTTACAGCAAACTAGCCTTGATTTTAAAGTTATTCCTTTTCATCTACTGGCAATAACGTGCTTTATCCGTAATATCATAACCGGCGGTAATGAGAGATCCGGCCCGGGGCCACTTAAAGGCCTTATATGCCTTCGGAACACAGTTCATTTTAGTTAAACACAATTTCTCAAGAAAAGTAATTATTATTAAACACACACAATGCATTATTTTGTTGCAATCACAAAGTTTATTCACTCAGCTCAGCCCAGTTAAAACATTTACTCCAGGATTGACAGTTCGAGTTCCTTTCTTGGTAGATGAATCTTCTTCGTCTCCGAGATGTCTGTCTTCTGGGTTGTAACTTCGTGTAGTACGGTAAAAGTTTACCAACGCTTTAGGGGTACTTCCTGCTTCCATAAACAGGGCAAATCACCCAATCTTTTCACAAAGTGCGAGGCCTGGTGCAGGTATAGTGGTCAGTGAGTAAAAGCAAAGTCTCACCTCCATCTAGGGTAGAGATTAATAAATCAAAGAGTTGTAGATTTCTCGTACAGGTCTTTATGGCGTGTTGATTGGAACAAGGAACATTTACGTTTGTTAGGAAATCGAGGACTATCGCAAAACTAAAATATTTAATTGATGATTGTACGTTACTGTAATTTAATGAGTCACATGCAAATAACGTGGTTTGGTTTTCGGTTTTAGAACAGATTAATATATTATTATATAATCAATGTTATATATCTATATTTAATGGCTTTATCTACGGAGTGGCTCAAACAATAATTTTTAAACTGATTTTTAAAATACTTTTCGCTCATTTTTGTAGCAAATTTAATTATAATGAGAAACATGAGTACAATGAAATCAACTACACGTTATGTAAGTGGCGGTCCTGAAGTTAAAGTTGCACTCTCTTTGTAACTGAACTGCAGTAATACCTATACAAACAATTAAAACTCTGCAAGCATTCAACTGGCAAATTTATTTTGTATGTAATAATACGAAAACTATTATGAAAACTGACTTTATGATCGATTTTAAGACGAACATTTGCAGGGGTGGGGCTGGATGTAAAAAGTTGACTGAACTAGAATTGTTGACCTCTGAACAGCGACGTAAAGAACTAAAACATCAGACATATTTAAGAAATAAAGAAAAGCGAAGGAACACTTATCAATATATGTGTTCCTTCGCTTTTCTTTATACCAACTCCAACAACTCCAACAAGGTAAACTGATACTCATTCGATATATTACGATTAAGAAAGTATTATGAAAACTGACTTTATGATCGATTTTAAGACGAAGATTTGCAAGGGTGGGGGCTGGACGTAAAACGTCGACTGACCAAGAACAATTGGCCTCTGAACAGCGACGTAAAGAACTACAACATCAGACATATTTAAGAAATAAAGAAAGGTGAAGAAAGACTTACATCGATAAACGAGACCATATTAACGACACATGTAGAAAAACAGACGAAGATTTGCAAGGGTGGGGTTGCAAGTAGATAGTTGACTGACCAAGAACAGTTGGCCTCTGAACAGCGACGTAAAGAACTAAAACATCAGACATATTTAACAAATAAAGAAAAGCGAAGGAAGACTTACATTCATAAACGTAGAAAAACGTATTCAATAAGAACAGAAGGGAAAAAAAGCAGACGAAGATTTGTAAGGGTGGGGTTGGACGTAGAAAGTTGAGTGACCAAGAACAATTGGCCTCTGAATAACGACGTAAAAGCTCATACATCAGACATATTTAACAAATAAAGAAAAGCGAAGGAAGACTTACATTGATAAACGTAGAAAAACGTATTCAATAAGAACAGAAGGGAAAAAAGCATACGAAGATTTGTAAGGGTGGGGTTGGACGTAGAAAGTTGAGTGACCAAGAATAATTGGCCTCTGAATAACGACGTAAAACTCATACATCAGACATATTTAACAAATAAAGAAAAGCGAAGGAAGACTTACATTGATAAACGTAGAAAAAAGTATTAAACAAGAACGGAAGAGCAAAATAAAACAGACGAAGATTTGCTAGGGTGTTGTTGGACGTAGAAAGTTGACTGACCAAGAACAGTTGGCCTCTGAACAGCGACGTAAAGAATTAAAACATGAGACCTACTTAAAAAGTAAAGAAAAGCGAAAAACTTATTGGAAAAGAACAGAAGAGCAGAAGAAAACAAACGAACACTTGAAATAGTGGGATTGGACGTAGAAAGTTGTCTGACCAAAAACAGTTGGCCTCTGAACATCGATGTAAGGAACTAAGAAATCAGATCTATTTAACAAATAAGGATAAGCGAAAGAAGACTTAAATTGTTAAAAGAGACCATATTAATAACACACGTAGAAAAACAGACGAAGATTTGCAAGGGTGGGGTTGGAAGTAGATAGTTGACTAACCATGAACAGTTGGCCTCTGAAAAGCTTTGTAAAGAACTAATCCACCAGACCTATTTAACAAATAAAGAAAAACGAAGGGAGAGTTACATTGATAAACATAGAAAAACGTATACAACAAGAACAGAAGAAAGAGAAAAAAACAGACGAAGATTAGCAATGGTGTTGCTGGACGTAGAAATTTGACTGATCAAGAACAGATGGCCTCTGAACAGCGACGTAAAGAACTAAAATATCAGATTACAGGAAGCGCTCCGAAAGGATTAGCCATCGTTGTCGTCAAAAAATGACGTAATCAACAATATCAGCTTATATTTGTTTATACACGGGGGTTAGTTTAGTGTCTTACTCAAGATTTTAAACGCAACCCCCCTTTGGGGGGTTGGTCAAGTGTTTAAACCCCCCATTCGGGGGGGGGGGGGTTAGTTTAGTTTCTTACTCAGGTGTTAAAACACTTGAATGAGACACTAAACTAACTCCCTTTCGGGACTAACCAAGGTTGGTTGCGTTTTACAAACTTGACCAATCCCCCCTAGGAGCTCCGAAAGGAGCGCCCTGCTCTAGTGTAAGTAAAATTTCTGATAACGGTAAATTTATTTTTTAGTTCGATTGTTCAGTACAACACATTGCTCCCCATTCTCTCAACATCGAAGTAGAATTTTCATTTTAATATTATCCTCCAATTTGCTTCTTAGGCCTCAAGGCGTTTACCACAAAAGAAAATATTATATCTTTTATCCGAGCTACGTATCCATACCATTCACGTCTCATGTACTTAACGGCTCTTATAGGAATAAACGAGTTGCATAAATGGCATACATAGGCAAAAAACATTGTTATCACTTACCCACTCAATTTATCTCTTTTAGTTTTCGGCCTTGAAATAGAAATCATGACAGTGATATTGCACGAACATGTATATTTTAAGAAATTCCCTCCCGACAAAATTTAGCACGCTCTCGAATCAGTGAAGCGAGAAAATGATAGAATTATTGTTATAATTAGGCTTGGACTACGGAGCTAGAAACCGCAGAATTTGACTTTCTAAGTGTCTCTTGCAGTTAATATCGTTAGGTTCTGGTGCCATTATTAATTCAGCATTTGGCTAAAGTGATTTAAAAATCTAGAAACTGATTTATTCGAGTAACATCTGAAGTACTTGTTGTATGTCTCACATCTTTATCAACAGGTGTTGGTAATTTTCTCAAGGTCTCACACAAACACAGGTTGACGTGATGTTTTTCGGTTGCGTCTGTTTTCCGTGTTTAAAAACAAACCATATATTAGCATATCGGTGTGTTCAACAAAGCGCCCAGACACTGTATTAACGAACAAAGAACGTAAGGTATTTTATTGTATGGATATATACGAATAAAACACGTCAAAACAGATTAGAATTCCTTGTTTGTCACAGAGGGAACGTCATTTCCAAGTCGGTGTATCCATGCAGGGGCTGTCATGATTGATCGGTTAATCGTTTCCCTTAGTTGATAAATCTTATTCAAATTCGAGGGCGGCTTTTTTAGTTAATAGGAATATACACATTTTTTCAACAGTAAAGCAAGACATCTAATCTTTTTTTTCCCTTCAACCTCTCAATGTCCACTACTGGACAAAGGTCTCCCATTTGGGGATTTTTAGCCATACACTACCACGCTGGCTACTGCGGGTTGGTAGCGGACAAACATCCATGCCTTGAGTGGGACTCGAACCCACGGCGCACTAGGATCATGGTTCAGACCGCGTGGCTACTGCAGTCGGCCCATCTAATCTTAAGGGGCATTTAATCTTTCTTCAACTAAAGATCGTGAGCCTTTCTCCCGAGGGCACTTCGGCAACTGGTGTTTTCGAACGCGACATCAGTTCTTACGTTTTATAGTTTCTTACACTATTGACAGTGTTAGAAATATGGGAAACTGCTTACGTAATTTATTACTTTTCGTAAAGAAAATAATTGAAATATCTTCCCACATTCTATCACTCAAAAGTTTGGATACCGCTGTTTAAACGAACACATCAGAATGCTGCGATACAAATTGACTCCGTTTTATAAGCCACGTGTGTATTTTCTAACATGGAAGTGTGAAGACATAAAAATGGACATATAAACCCGAAACATGTTGCGATATGAAGAAATTTGCTGTATAATGGCAGAAATAATAAATATGAAAGGTGTAATAGTGCTTGATACATTACGTCAGTACGTATTATGTTGGGCATTGTGGAATTGCTGAGATAAATACAGAATCTGTCAGTATGATATCCAGTGTTCTGAAGATGGAGGCTGAGCAACTCTTAAAAAGTCATGAGTATTAAATGTATTTTGTCCCAGACAATGTTCAATGTCCAGCAGATTAGGCCAATCGGTATAATCTTGTGTGTATATTGTGATACTGCAGATGTGGCCGAGAATCTTGTGGAATGGCGTCTGTTTTGATCCTCTTTCTTATACAGACGGCGTCAATATAAACCCTTATCTGGCAGGACGAGTGTGACAGTTTACAGTCTGAACTAACTGAGTCGCCTTTTCACTGTGTGAGAAGGAGGTAACTAGGAATTTATTAATAACAAAACGATAGTTATAAGACGTAAGTGTGCTGTGAGATAGGCAAATTGCTAAACTTTCGGGCGGAAATTGTATATATGTTTGTTATATTGCCTTAGATATGAAAAATTTCGCTGCAAATTATTCAGAGGTGAAGATGGTTTTCAGTACCGTAAATTGTAAATTTGTAAGCGCCGTGGTGACTGAGAAAAACCAATGTGTTCTTGTAAATGTTAGGCTATATTTATGTTTTAAAA
The DNA here is from genome assembly GCF_977971745.1 of Zootermopsis nevadensis. Lineage (NCBI taxonomy): Eukaryota > Metazoa > Arthropoda > Insecta > Blattodea > Termopsidae > Zootermopsis > Zootermopsis nevadensis. The sequence goes on along the minus strand of NW_028259151.1, from coordinate 117,879 downwards.
CAGGATCCTCCTGATGGCACAGGAGATTCGTCTTTGCTTTTACAGATATTGTAGTGTTAAAATCATTGCGCGGAAGTCGGACTTGAATCATCGGATGTAAAAAGAGAGCGTTTTTAATTTTTTTTCTGGTTCAAAATACGTGCCAGTTAAGGCGATAAAGTAAAGAAAGGAGACGAAAAATGATAACTGTTGGATGCTACAAGATGTTTTGGAACATCATCTACCTTTAGCCTCTGAAACGGTGATAAACTACCAGAGTGCACGATGATACAAACCAGAAGACAGTCATCTTCACATTCGCCGTCGTGGAAACCTCAAATCCTACGAATTTTTATCCGTAATTACAATAATCATCAATTTATATGTTGCAGGATCAATTTAAAACTGTTATTTCTAGGATCCAAAGTCGACCATTTTTACCTACGTGTTCATCAGCCCGATTTATGGTACAATAACATAATTTCCCCTTTGCTGTGTTAATTCTTCCTTATTCATACAAAGAAGTTTACGAACTCCTGAATCGGTGCCCTGCCGCATGCTGGAATTATTAAATCCGAATCAGATTGATAATTGTAGACGTATGCTTATAATATTTATATTTTGTAACACATATTATTTGAGTGTATTATATATATATATATATATATATATATGACATATAGAATACAGGCATATATAAGCTTACATGTATAGCCTATGAGGAATTTCTTTACTCGCTGTGCAATTTCAACTTCTCAATAAATGGTTTGCATTATTGAGTTGATTGTACAATGATCTCGACCTGACTGAGGAATTTAGCCTAGATTTCTGATAGAGGTACGAAAGTTCTGTTTTGTGACATTTTAACTACTCTGTTGCTTATATTGGGAAACTTCTTTTTAATAACGTCACAATTACAACGTGTATTATATTTGTTAGAACTGAACGTTAAATGTCCTACCGGATAAGACGCATGACAGCAATAAGAAGCTAAATGTAGCACCCACAATAACGCATCTACTTAGTTGAGGTCGGGCGAGTAGTCGTGGCTCCTAAATGCGGGATGTGTAAGCCGAGAGAGGGGAGTTCAGTAGTAGTGGGGGTCGCACAGTCTCAGCTGCGGTGACGCAGAGATCTGAACATAGCTAGTGCTACAGACCAACTGAAGCTGACACCCCTCTAGCGCGTGCTTCGGACGGGTCCATCTCATACGACCAAAATCAGTCCTTTGCGCAAGTGCCAGCACTTCTCGCGCACCTATAACCATGAAAGCACAACCAACACACGTATATCGGGTAATCGTACTTAACAAGGAAGATGTTCCAGTCTTATCTGCATCTTATAAGGAGGAGTGACAGTTGAGCCTTAGTTACTAATGGAGTATGGACACCATAGTGTTTGTGTTTTGGTAATTAAAACCCTGGTACTTTGGTAGAATAGTTTGTTTCTAAAAGTATCTTTAAATGTTTATGTAATTTTATAATTTAATTTAAAAATTAATGCTCTTGTTTTTCCAACCGAGGGGATTACGGATTGAATCACAGGCGGCAGACAGGCTAAATTTGCTTATGGTTTTTCATGGTTTTCCTTTGTCCCCACAGGTAAATTTCAGAATGGAATCTTTAAAACAGGTAACAAACGTTTCTTCCACACACTTTTTAACTTAAATTTCTGACACATAACTAATAAAGTGCTGTTAAAATAGACAAATAACTAATTACTAAAACTATTTATAAATTTCCGATATCTAGCATATTAGAAACTGTATATAAACGTTATAAAAATAAGCCTTACAGCAGGGTTTTTAAAAAGAATTGTCAAGCGAGCAGCAGGGCGAAGGCCACTTCATTCGCTTCAAAGCGATCTGATTAAGAACCAGAATCAGAAGAATCCCAACATTTCGTTGAACAAAGGCAATGAAATGTAAAAATCGCTCAAATAAAATTTGTACGTTTCCCCGAGGTCTTAAAATCTGTTACACAGAGTACCGTATTTTAATGAGAGGTTCTACGGACCACCCCCAAAAAAAAAATCAACGGCGAAATTTTGCTAAATTTCCTTTTTTGTAGAAATTGCATTGGAGCGATTAACTAATTCTATTAAATAGAATCATTCTTAGGAATCTGATAACCACTCAAATAATTAAGAAATTCCACAACGTTTATAAAGCCTGAAGGTTTATTTCCGTATTCAAAAAGCCCGCAACTGGTCTATATCCGGAGTCAGATACATCTCGTCCACTCCTTATTTATTATTATTATTATTATGATTTATTTACTGCAATTGGGTTTGCACCCGGTGGCAGTGGTCCTTACACTACACAATTACAACAAAATACATATAATATAAACAAGTACACTCCATAGAACACCCTACACACATAACTAGACATCCACTCATACAAAAACATTCCACCTTACACGGACACACATAAACACAATACAAAAACACACACATATTTCAAAAACACACATCCATTAATTAATCACAATACTTTAGAGTATAATTTAAAGTCAGACCTCAGTACATGAAACTTTTAACCCAAAGAACTACAGCCCTTCATCACTTGGAGACTAAGACACTTCACTTCCCTTATCACCATCTAATCCCCACTTAATGACCCTTTGCTTGTAACTACTTTTTTGAACATCTTTATAAAGGTGCTTAATTTACAGGGGAAAGACTCTAGCACGCCTCGAGGTAATTGGTTCCAGCTTCTTATGGTCCTATTTACAAAGGAATATTTGCCAACATCCGTTCTTTGTTTCTCTATGCTCTCATCCAAGTCCAGAACCGATTTAATCCAAAATTAAATTCATACGGTGTCACTTATATCACAGCAATGGCCACATAAAATTCACAGCTCAACTAATTTTATAAACCATTTGCTGACAGTGGCTGCTTCTCCTTCCATACGCAATTACCTGCATCGTTAATTACAGGCTGCTATTACATACTTACTTTGATACTTTGACGACTGCGGGTCATAGACATTTGGTAGGCTGCAATTACATGTCTTCATTTTAGCACTTTTGTGTAGTAAATGGTAGCCAAATAACAAAGCTGTTCTGTAACTGTAATTGGATGATAAAGAATTGCACAAACCAAACCAGAAAATGTTCCTTCGCCTTCACCTATTTTTGTATATAATACTTCATGAGGCCTTCACGTTTTTATTTGCTACTTTCCACCTGCCTGAATTTATTTTCCTCCAAAGAAAGGTGTGCAAAATTGAATGATACATTAGCCCTGAGTCTTAGAGCCGTTTCACACTGTCGACCGGTCGCTGAACGACCACTAGGCAGAAAAGCTAAGTACGAGCTTACACACGAAGGCGACCTCGACCGATGGCCGCCGTCGACCAACAAGAAGTGAGCGACGCACAGGAGACCAACGACCACGATATACATAGATGGCAATCACGTGTTCACATTGCGGGCGACTCAGTCAGCGACCAGAGCTCAGAGAGGTGACATATCCATTGTTTCTTGCTTCCAAAGTACTGAGGCTGAGGCCTCTCTCTGCGCTGGTCGCCCTGCTGGTCTCCTCGTTTGGTCGCTGATGGTTTTGGTCGTGTGAAACGGCTCTTACTCGTTTGGCTGTGTCAAGTGGGGTAGTCTTATTGTAGAATGCAGTTTCGCGTTTGCTGAAGGTTGTCCATAATGACAGGATTTAGGCATTTTTAAAAATATATATGTACTTTTCCGCATTAACTGTATCACTTACAAGTTCGATCTTCCAGCTCCGTCGCTTGTTATACAGCCCCAAATCATTTTATTCACAGTAAATAAAAATGTTTATTCAATACAGTTAATGTAACACATAATCTTCATACCTTCTGCACTGTACAGAGTGTTTACCATCACATGCATGGAGATGAATTTTGATTTTTGGAAGAAATATTGATCCCACCGCACATTTGTCCACTTTACACGCTACTTATTGAATAAAAGACGTTTTCTCTTAAGGCCTTCTATGCGTCTCAAGACTGAATTCACACTGTTCTGTCACCTTCCAGAACACCTGTGTTGCGTTCTCACTGACTTTGTAAGTGAATTGAATTTGCTCGAAGATTAGAAAAAGACAAACGTTTTAAAAATCTGTCTTTGCCTCCAGTACTGACCCGTTTCGTTCCTAACCTAAATTTTCTCTTGACATCTGTCTCATGGTTCGAAGTCGCGACACTGAAGACTGATTGTAACTGACTTGCTGTGACCTCACGACGTTCTTATGAAAAGGTACTTTTTTCGGAATTTTAACTACGATTACTGAGTCACAGTGCCATGTCACACAAACACGGTATACCAACTGCTACCACTGTGACGCAACTGCTTTAACAAAAAGAGGTTATTTAACCACAAGATTGCGTAACATGGTGCAAAAAATATTACACACTGTATGGGAGAAATTTTTTTCTCAATTATAATACAAAAGCAAATTTTTCACGATTTTACATGCGAAATAAATTGATTTAGGATCATGGTGCAATTTATGTGGCCACTAGCGTATTGCCCAATTTCATTAGAAACGGATTTGGATACGCGGTGTTAAAACACTTAATCCCTTATATGCTACCAAGTATGTACAGTTGCTCTAGATTCAGTAAGTCATTTCATATTTCAGTAATATATGTTTTGGCCCTGTTGAAGACTAAACCTAGGGATAGGCCAATAGGCCAATAGCCTTATCTCTTTGCTTTTATTTTAAATCAGTCTCTTATCGGCACTTCGTGAAGTGATCTTCCACTCCTACTTTAAACAGACGAGGCAAATCTTAGGCTACAGCCATCACACACCGAACACAAAAGAATACGGTTGTGCCATTTAATGGGTTTTACTCTATATTTTCCTTTTCAGTCTAGTGGCAGCGCCATTTAACCGTGTGTTAAGCACAGTATACCCCGCGAGGGAAAGCCTTAGGATTGGAATTTTGTTAGAGCTGGTCGTAGTATTCTTGCTGGCAACATTATTGATGTTCCATTGTCGTCCTAAGGATTCAGTGGATTTTACCCTGTATTTTTTTTAATTTTGTGCATAAAAACATGACATTTGAAGAACGCTTGAAAACCGGTAGAGGTATTATTACAGATTGGAAAACGGGATAGGATTAAAAAGTAATAGATGTTTTTGTAACATACGGAACAAATACATGACCTAGTTCTTCAGGTTCGCCATGACGTAAATTCCGTTCGCACGAAACACACTGTAGATTTTTATTTTTACAGTAAGGCACAAGTTGTGTTTGACTAAAAATCAAAATAATCTGCATACATACTGTAGTTTGCGAATTTGTGAGATTCGTCAGAAGTATGAGGTAATTAGAGTTATGGGAGGGGAAGATGACAAAGTAGTAGCCTTTAATACAGAACGGATTGAGCGAGAATTCTTTGTAGTAGGCTGTCTCACTTCCTATATCAGTAATGCCTATGGTTTCCACAGTACAGGTAACCCTCGATTTGCGCCGATTCAGAATAACGCCGCTTTTGAAACCAGCAAGTCAAAAAGTGAAAACGTTACAGTGGAACCACGGTTCCGGAAAATTTGACGTAAATACGTCTATACAGTAAGGAGTTTATATAGTGGCTTTATTCTAAATATTTTCTTTATACCCGCTTTACCCGATTACAGTTTGAGTAAGACATTACTGCCTACCTTGAATTAGTTACTCTAAAGATGGGTCTGTGGTAGCTGAAATATGTTATAAAATTTGTACATTTTAGAGTATCAACATATCGTGCAAACACCATATCTATACAACTAACGCAAAAGTAGATTTATTAATAATTCTTATATAAGATAAGTACTTGTGATATTGTAAAACGTTTTAACAGCACAATATTATCTACTCTACGACGCACTTCTTCTACAAGCGATTCACAGCTCAGCCCTTTCCGCAATAACGAAAGCGGATTGTTGACGGCAGTAATGTAACACAACAATGCCGAGTAAACAGATGACGTTTCCTAGGTAACAAAACAATGCATGCAAGCTGACCATTGTTGTCGGTCCATATTTACAAATTGTTGATATTTCCTAGGTAACCATCTTACACATTTTCCTGTCACTTTTTCGTTACATTTTTTTGCGGAATGACACTGACCCTTCCATATAGAAGTATTTACGTCAAAACATATATTTTACTATTATTTATACCGTTTTACAATGTATCTCATACTGATTCTTATACTAATTCGTAATTCTTACATCGCGGATTTTTAATAAAAGTTATAAATACAGTCATCTCTACAATTACGTATGTTTCGTTGACGCGAATTTACTCCAAAGAGATCTTTGAATCGGTAAAAGCTGTTTATGAAATGCAAACTTTTGTATATGCGAGTTTGCTCTTATGCAATTTCATTCCTGGTGCTTTAAACTTTCAAAGGACTAATTTAATCTCTGCTGAGGTACCGGGGTTATTTTTACTACGCGATTTTCTATAGGCCGACGTCTTACATGAATGCAACTATCGCATAACAGCAGAGATGACTGTACACATCGATCACATGAAAGAATCGCAGTCAATCGCGGGGACCAACGAATTGCCGATTGTAAGTGTATTAAATATATTTTTTAAATTCCCTTTATTTTATTTACGTTATTTCAGAACTTCAAATGTAATGTCATTATATTACTCGTCAATGTTTGTGTGCTGGGAACGCATGTCATTGATTTACATCATAAAAAGAGTTTCAATTTACGCCGGTTCATCCAGGAACGCATCCCCGGCGTAAATCGATAGTTACCTGTATATGCGAAACCCACAGATTCGCACCGACAGGATACAATACAGCGCGGTATGTCAGTACATACAGATATGCATTACGCCATCTCTTGTCCGATGTATGAACTTCAAGCATCACTCGCATTTATACCACAAGATGGCAGAATTTACCTCGGATACCACAATCGCGTTGATTGACTGTCACTGAACTTCGAGGTCGATTGGTTCGTAATCGCGACGTCCTATGTTCAATCTCAGCCCGGAGATCGGCTATCTTCACTGAGATTTCCGTGGTTTCCTTCAGTCCGTCAATGAAACAGGAACGTCCATAAACTCGGCTAGGAGCACCGTCCTGCATATTTTTTCCGATTCGTTTTTTATTAATCATCGTATCATTTGGCGCCATGTTGTCTGATTTATTGACAGTGCCGTTAAACAACGACTAATAATAAATGAATCGAATGGCTGTCTCATTGTAGCTGTTAATAAAACAATGTCGTCTATAGTGTAGGAGGGATATGTATAATTTAGTGTTAATCTTTACAGTTGGAAGGCGGTATCAACCCTTAACCAAATCCACACAGCCGAGTCTTAAGAATATTTTTGTCGCTTAGCTGGTCAGAGAAAATTTGGTGTTTTATGGAACCCGAATGTAAGTTCAAGCGCCAAGTTCACAAGAGCCCGCCGCTGGGCCCCGTCCTTAACTAAATTAATTCAATCTACTACCTAGCAGAAAATTTAAGATTCGTTTTAGTATTATCTTTCCATCTACACCTAGATCTCCCAAGTGGTACTCTCCCTCTAGGTTTTTTCCGGCTAAAAATTTGTATGAATTTCTTAGCTCTCTCATTCGTGCTACATTCACCAGCCATCCATATATCATCAATGAATTGATGAATCTTCTAATATTTTATTATGTGAAGAGTTTAAATGTTCAAGATCTTCATAATGTAATCTTTATCAACGTCATATTATTTCTTACTTCTTCAAAGACAAATACGTCACCGAATAAGTCCTTGCGATTTCTGGTACCATGCTGATGTAGAAGACAAAGTTAGATCCAAGATTTTCAATAGCCATTAACATGTATCTGATTGCGAGTAAGAATGTTATTTATCCGGTAATATAAGCTTCGTTAAGGCATCCTGGTGTGGGAACAGTAATGCACAAAATTTATTTGAAGTTGCAAAGTTGGGCGTATATTCAGTTAAATGGTTTGATGGAATATTTTACATTCTTAAGTGAACAGATTGATAAAAACATAAATTGCAACAAACATATTTATTACACACATTTTAACAACAAAATGTCTGGTATATTTATTCTGTATTGTACAATGTTTTTCTTCCTTCTGAAATTATTGGCTTCATTGCTAAGAGTCAGCAGTTACCATGGTTACGAAATACTTATTCCAGTATAAATTTTCTCCAGTAGCCCATACATGACTAGTACAGCACATGTTATACTGTGGTGCATGGTCAATGGATAACATTTGCAAGAAACAACATTACATATGAAAAAATCTACGTAATTCAAATCTGACTTCGGACGAAGTTATTGGCTTCATAGTTTATTGTCACGTGATACTCCTAGCCAGAGCAATAGCCAGAATTTGACAGTAGCTGTTTATCCACTGCACACGGGATAACAAAAGAGAAATTATTAATGTTCATGATATGTTCTACATAATTTTGAAAATCCCGAGTGTAGTCCCAGACACTGGAACTGAACAAATGGGAATCCGAAAGTAATACTCAAGCTGGCGAAATGGGGGGAAAGTATTTGCTGTTTACTTGCATTCGTAACAATACACTCGCACATAATCGACTCTCAAAGACCTGTCTTCTTCATCCCATGTTGGTAGCCACCAGTCTCTATGTTCCCAGAAATCTCGCATTGGATACGGCGAACTTGAGGTCCAAGGTTTAGGATGAGGAGAGTTGTACCAACCGTCTGGGAAGAAATTTCCTCCAACAGCCACGTTCAGAATTATGAAAAACTGTAAGAAATAAATATTTGATTTTGTTGTTTAAAATCAATACGCAGTTTCTTGGGTAAAAGTAATCATGTTATTTACGTTATTGCGGTAGAGAAAAAGTAAGATATTTTATAATATTCAGGGCCGTCCTTAGGGCTAGGCGACCCGGACACAGCTCTTGGGGGGACCCCGATCTTCGACAATACGACGTATGAAATACTTTGTGTACAGCGACACGTCAAGGGCTCAAGGAAAAATGTAACACAGAGCACATTAAAGTGTAGTCTATCAATTTCATTGTAATCCCAGAGCAGAGATAGGAATACATTCTTTAATAATATACAGCTTGGCGCCCGAAACATTAAACTTATTGGTTTCCGGTTTCCTTCCTTTATTTACCTCATGTATTTATGGAGAAACTAGAAATCTAAAGAGGAACCTTGCACAGTTGCTTCACCCCGGACCAGCCCCTCTCCAGCGACTTTTCTGACAATTTTCCTCATTTACACGGCTTTGATAGTGTGGATTGAAGTCTTCTGATTCCTGACACCGTGTTTTTTAACTGAAAATGGGTGTAACGCCTTCCTCAAACCCGATGATAAGTAAATACAAGCTACGTGGCTTAAGAACTTAGAAGACCAAGATCCATGAAATCCATGCATCTCATCAGTGTTAAGTAATATAAGTGGACATAAAAATTTAATTTCATAGAGAATACATTAGAACATTGCTTAGGGTTTCATTTCAAATAAGAGCATTGTAATCTCACGTTTTAAAGACACTCAGTTAACTGCTAGGTTACATTGCGTAGGGTTCAAATATTTGGAAGAAATGTATTACAGGCAAAAAGAAAAATAGCGAGAAAGTGACAGTGTCAATTGTGGGACATTGAAGACAAAGCAGCAAACAACTCTCGATCCGAAGCAAGTACGAATTTTTAGATGAAACATTGCAGGACAGAATAAAGGCCTATTAACCAGGGAGCATCGCATTCATCTTCTGCAACCCTGTTGCAACAGCCATTTATCTGGTGTACTGAAACTGCAAGTGTGTTAGGTCTGCGTTGCCAATAACATCTTCCATGTGCTCTGAAAACTGATTGTAACACAGACTGCAGAGCTGGTTGTTGAAGGAATAACCTCAAATATTTGTTCTTGGAAGTCGTCCACTTCATGTCTCGCACATTCTGACTTTGTTTCTTACTGAGACCCTGCAGACAAATGCCACGGACCACTAAGTTAAAAATCCTTATCTATTTACCAATCATAACCTCCTTCCATCTCATTCGACCCAATATCACCTAGACAGTTCAATCGCCCAGATACCACTTAATAAAACACGAAGTTATTTTATACTGAAAAAAATGAGAGATGTAGATTTGAAGTGACATGTCCTTTCCAAATGAAAAATCTTCTCACGTAAATAGCGAAAAATAAAAAGTGGTAGTCAGAAATAATACAGAGTACCATTTAAAAAGCAACTAGCAACAACCATCTTACAGGCTCTCCGAAGCTCATCCGTTGACCCTGGAGACAAGTTCACCTTTGTTGCCAGGCCGTTGCTCACACCACGTGTTTCTATTGCATAAATGCCGGTAAACCTTGAGTACATTATACATTGACGCTCAAAGCACATCTGAGGTTATTTTGGCGTTTAAAGAACGGTACAATTTTGTCGGATGATAAGTCTGTAAGGTATTGTCTGAAATTATTTCTACGAGGGGGCAGTTACGAAGATCCCAGAGAAAATCTAGTTGGTCAGATTCCGTGCAGACCCCTAAAAACTGCTGCTGATTTTTAAATGGGCTGGAGTAGGGCTATGAATATTCCCATCATGATCTCAGTCAGACTCGTTCAAGGTCGTTTAGTAAGACCATTTACAGAAACTACATATTGTTGGTTCATAAATCACCTTTCAGACACCACTTGAACACTTATCACGACCTCCCCTAATTCAGTTTCAAACCAACACGTGCTTAAGTCAGTGTATGGTGTAAACCTATAGAATAACACGAGATGGGAAACTTACATTCATAGTTTTGCCAGACCATCTTTACACACTGCTAATGTTACGAATGGATGCAAAGGGCCCTATGTTCTCAAAGTCAATGATATGGTATGAAGATAATAGCCAGAGTCAAGGTGAGATACTGTCAAGTGGAAACTACAAGCAAGAACTTGCTTGCCAGATTGTGTGAGTATTCTGCAGAGCACAGTCAAGGACGATCACACGCACGCAGCGTACACGATACTGTAATCTTACACTAAACCTCATTAAAATGTATTGACGTTGTCCCATGCAACGAATACTCTTTGTTGCATTAAATTTTGATGCATTTATATCGAGCTGACATTTCTTCTTTAATGGCGCTGGTAGTGGATGTAGGAGAGACACATAAGGTGTGTTTATGTTCCTTTGTGTATCTGTGGGTAATGTCCAGTCTATTTGAATTCCTCAGCGGTAAAGTGATATAAGTAAAATTGTTTTACTCTTGTATAAAATAAGGATTCTCTCTTTAATACCGAATGTAGGATAATTTGGTATGCGTGTTAGGAAATTATATTAGCTGCAGCAGATATATAGTGGATTTCGATTAATTGGGACACGTCGGGACTAGAACACTTTGGTCCAATTAAGCAGCTGCCCCTTTTACTAAAAAACTCATTCTATTTATTTGTTGACACACCACTTCAGCTCTGATCAGCTAATTTGTGTCCTTAAGTCGAGAGTGTAGAAAGTACGTAATATCGAGTTGATGAAAATCTCTCGGGTTACAAGCCGCGTCAGGTGGCTGAATGGTGAATAAACCATATCTTCTGTCAACGTTTCGAGACCAATCTTTGCTCTCATCCTCAGGGCTGCTGCATAACAAATCTGATCCTTTGTAGCAGCCCTGAGGATGAGAGCAGAGATTTTTCCCGGAATGTTGGCGGAAGATATGGTTTATTCACCATTCAGCCACCTGACGCGGCTTGTAACCTGAGAGTCTTTCATCAACTTCAGTTACGGCGAAAGCTTCACTTTATATACGTAATATGTAATTACGAGTGTATATATTGTCCAGGAATTATTTCATAAAACACTTTGTCATTATTTCAGCCTAATTCTTAGACTTAACAGCGGAGGTGGTATCGCCCATCTCAAGTTCCCTGTTACTACGCACAGAACAAGATCTGAACTTATAAACAGTGGATAAAATATATCATAAACCGCATTATGGTACCACAACCCTATCGTTATTTATATAATAAATAAAGTTTTGGCTCATATACTGTTAACAAGAAAGTCTCGATATGCACTTTGGTTCTGAGAATAAATTAAAAAATGATAATTTTTATATAGTGAAGAATACATCTTTATGCTACGTATACAAGGTCTGCCACAAAAAAAGAGACTGTGCCTGTAACTCTTTTTATTTAACAAATTCAGAAAATCAACTACGATCGTCTTCAAAATAGTTTCCTTCTGAGTTGACACACTGCTGCATACGATGCTGCCAACGCTCAAAGCAATTCCGCAGGTCATGTTCTGTAAGGCTGTTGAGGATCTCCGCCATTTTTGTTTTCACATCTTTTAGCGACAAAAAATGGGTTCCTTTGAGCACCGACTTCATCTTTGGGAAGAGGTAGCAGTCGAAGGGAGCGAGGTCTGGCGAATAGGGTGGGTGATCAAGCACAGTGATGTTTTATTAGCTAAAAACTGCCTCACAGACAAGGCATCTGACAGAATTTTTGGAGCCATTTTTGCACAAACCTTTGTCATGTTCAAATCTTCCCTTAGAATTTGTCGAACACTTTCCTTGTCCAAATTGACTTTCTCAGCTACTGCTTGAACACTCAACCTTCGGTCTTTTCGTATCACATCTCGCACTTTTTCAATGTTGTGATCGGTAACAGCTGTGGGTGGACGTCCTGGGCGATCATCATCTTTCACGCATTCTCTGCCTTCCGAAAATCGTTTGTGCCATTCAAAAACGCGTGCACGAGACATGCAATCTTCACCGTAAGCCTCAGTCAATAATTGAAAAGTTTCCGTCGCTGATTTTTCCAGTTTAACAAGAAACTTGATGTTAACTCGTTGTTCACTTTTGCAGTCAGACATTTTCCGGCCGAGGGTAAAAACACGTCTGTACAAAAACACTCGTCTACTGCTACTGAGTGAAGCAAACAAGTTGAAACTTGCGTCACTGGTAGAGAACAGATCAGGGTCAAATATGGTCTGCTTATTTCGCCCTCACCATAATTGTTTGCCTACTTACAGCATCAGTCTCGTTATTTTTGTGACAGACCTCGTATATATCATAAGTTAAAGAAAGTCTTAATTACCTTTTTGTCAAAAGGAGCCATGGGTTTTCCATCTTTCCAGATATTGCGGGCTGAAGGAATCTTATCGAAACCGCCTAATTTCCAAAACCCACCAGGAGGAACCCCTCTTGACCCAATTCGCTTGCCGTCAACAGTGAAGTTCAGATGATCTGCAGTCCATTCTAGACCGAACACATGGAAATCGTCTGCGAAATCACGGCCAGACTCTGCTATGTTCCTGCAAAGACCACGCTGTCATTATGAGGATCAGGCCGCTTATCTTGCCCCGGTTCAAAATGAAATTCTTCATAACTGAATTTCAGAATAGTGCAAATGTTACTATGGACAAACACACGGAGCAAAGTCCTTCTTCTGAAAGTAATAGTCACTTTGATAATCAAAAAATTACCTTCAAATTTCCCCACAAATTTTTAATACATTTCTTATCTCTCACATTCGCACTACGTGCCCCGCCCGTATAATCCCCCTTTCCCCGGCTACTATAATAATATTATGAAGCTCCCCACTGTGAAATTTTCTCCAGCTCTTCTTGTTTCCTTTCCCACGTGCACCTTTTCCGTTATTATTCATAAGTATGCTTGGGATACGGGAATTTCCCATCTTTGTATCTTATCTGTGTTTACTATCAAATTGCTGGTGTCCACACGCCACTGCGAGTAAACCCATCTCTGCAGCTTATTTTCTGTGATTTTGAAACCCAGCATTACGATTCAAACAACAGAAATAGTACAGTCATGAGATTATACAATATAAGCAACTTTTCCCCTGACCTTTCATATCACACTAACATCAACGGTTTTAATTTAAACCTACATTACAATCTTCTCAATACAAATATAAAATGCTCAGTTATTTGTTCGTTGATCACAATTCTAGTTCCTACATTATGTTTCCGTCTAAAATATAACATAGTGCGTTCACTGACAAAGGTAAAAGCACCTGTCACCTTCCGGATTTTAGATCTGAACTTCGTAATTTAGGTGAGTTTATTTTATTGGTTTTATAAAGTGATACGAGGCTCGTATAAGGAAAATCTTGTAGAGCTCGGCGGTAAGTCATGCGGTTCCTGCCGGAAGCTGGGAAGTGACAGGTGCGTTCCGGTTTATCAGTGAATACATTGTATTTATGTGTTATCTGAAAGAAATTTCAAATTATATTTTGGAGACTTTTCCAAAGATTATTCTTAAGTCTGTTCGCTGTAAACTAAATTTGTGATCCTAAGTAAACGTTAAGTTACTTCTTTCTTAAAATTTAAGTAGGTCTAAGATTAATCTTCCGCATTCCACCAAAATAGATATAATTAGTACATTATGCCCGCTGATAATAAGGCTCAACAGGTAATACAGCTCACTGTCGATTTTTGTAACTCCTTGTACACTTTACGACACGAATACACGTTCTTCCACTTGCTTTCTAGTGATGTCTGTAGGAACTACGCTTGTGCATTAGCGTTAATTTGTGGGCGCAAACAAGTAGTTTGTCTCATTTTTCGTTCCTATGATAAAAGAATTCATAAATATTAACAGCAACATTTATTATTATTTTCTGTGTTCTTAAACAATCAAGAAAAAATATCAGAATTTTGTTCCACTATTATCGTGTTATAAAACTAGCTATTTATTACCTTGTGGGTCGTATTATACGCCACATCTTTTATTAACGTTCAATTGTACCATTTATTATACAAATGGCAGATAGATAGAATTTGGCTTATATTTGGTATGATTGATAAATGAGCGCATTTGGACGTACGTATTTTATTAAAACATATTTTTATAAGTAATATACTAATTTCGTGGTTGTAAACACTTCTTCTCTAGGTGGACTTTACGATTTTAGGGAATGAACTTTGTTGCCGGAGATAATTGAAGAATTAAAGCAAATTACCTTAATTACCTTTAATCCAGGTATCACGGAATCCAAAGAGTGAACATAATTTCATAATCGAAGTTACACTATATACTATAGCCTATGTATACAGGTCTAAGTAACTTCTGTACACTGAAGTTAACTGGTTCATAGATTGTTAACGACGCTGTACCATCTGAAGATGTCATGAACAATTGAAATATGACAGTTTATATGATGGTCTGATTTATCATAAACTCGTATCACTGTGAAAAACTTAAGACCATACACAGATTATCACAATTACGTTCATCTGACTAAGTAGCCTGCATCAGAAATTAAATCCCTTTACTGTAAAAAAAATTCTGCTAAATCCTGCAAAAAAACCCGATTTGGTCAACATTATAATCCAGCAATATCCGCAAAAATAAGCATTTATTCCAGAGTATAAATTAAATGATAATTTTAAAATTTACCTTAAAATCAGAGAGAGTGAGAATGTGACTCAATTCAATAAACACGAAAAAGAATTTTCTGGTTCCATAAAGACTGCTTAGCGACAATTAATTTTACGCACAGAAATCTGTTCTAGGGATTTAGCTATCTTATAGGCAAAGGGCTAAAAGGTCTTAATCGAATTAAACTGGCTTATTATAGGGTGAAAATATGTGCATTTTAGCAGGGCAATGCAGGAAATTGTTTGACCACTTGAACTGAAATTTTAAAAAGAATATATTATTTTCTTAATTTATTCATCCTTGGTTCTTTATAATGGATAAGTGTGTGTTTTGTCAAAAGGTTTTGTATTTGGTCGAGCGTTTAAATAATTAATAGACAGGTTTAAAATATTAAGCATAGTTTTTAGTATAATGAAATAGAACTTACATTTCCCAGTGAGTGGGCCTCCAGACGTTGTACGACGAATTAAGTCCAAAGTGCAAAGTCGCCCCAACTCTGTCGATGCCCTGGGAGACACCAGCAGCGTTCGTCAGCTTCTTGTTCGCACGTGCTTCCATTATGTCGATCTCACCAGACGCCGGCCACGAGCCATACTCGTCCTTTCTGGGCTTCAGCCAAATTGCTGTTCACACATGAAAAGCTTTGTTTAATGAATAAGCAAAGCCTTGTAGAAACAGGCACTCAAATATTTTCAAAATGGGTTATTTGACATTTCGTTTTAGCTCACTGACTTGAATGTTCAATTACTGTAGACGCAAAACTATTGTTACAAACGTGATTGAATTATCGCGTGGACAATAGATTACGTCGAAAAATATTTAAAGCTAAAGCTGCAGATTTAATAATGTACACATAGTATATATATATATATATGTGATATTATCTTATGTAGTTCTAAGTAAACAGTTTTATTTTACAAATTTTATTCGTACGTGGGGTTGTTATTGGGCCGATGCAGACCAAAATCAAATTATCATAACATTGAATCGTTTACACCCCGCAATACTAAATTTAATGGAAATCTTCCCAGTACTTAACGTGTTGAAACATACAGACAAATAAATGGAGCTTTGTTTCCTGACAAATTTTCGAGATGCTCTAAACCGAAATGAGTATCAAGGTTAGCCATAGCTCGCAAATCCGAACGAGAAAAAGCGGCCACTTTTACAGAACCTTGAATTATTCCGGGCAGAATCGGAAGGAAATATAAAAATATTTATTTGTATATTAAGACTTATTTTTAATGGCAATGTACTCAGTGTTCGTCAAAGTGCATAAGAAGATTTCCAGATTGGAAATCTTGTCCCACGATGCTTTGAGGTTTGATTCAATCTATTTTAATGTAATTATTTACAGTTGTATGTCTGATAAATCAGTGATTTATTGACTTGACTTGAGCGTAATCCTTGTTCAGAAGTTAACAGTCGCTGGGGGGGGGGGGGGGGCAAAGAACTTTCGGCTATTCATAAAACTCGAAGAGTATTATAGTTTTTGAAAAAGCCTGCACTAAATGATATTCGGAGCCAGATGATTCCAACCCACATCCTCACATCATAATTCTTCATGACCCACTTTAATAATATCCTCCAATTTACAACTCCTCTTACATGCTGTTTCTTCTCATCACATTTTCTGACTAAAATGTTTTATGCGGCTTTCAAATCTCCAATTAAACCATTAATTTACATAAATTAACAGAAGATGTAATTAACCTGGAAACAATTTAATACTTCCTTTTCTTAATTAGTGGTAGAAAATAGTATTGGCCGTTTTATATGTAAGTTGTTTTTCATTGCCCTAAGAAAACACATTTTAATAATAAAACAGTAACAGGGAATTTAATACCTGAACACACTCAATAACAACATAGGCAGCCTAAATTGTCGGTACTTATTCAAACGAAGAGAAACTGTGGTTATAGTTCATGTGGAAGAAATAACTTTTACGCCAATGGAGATAATGCATTTGTAGAGGCAGCTCGTGCTGGCAGAAATAAGTCTGTGTAGAACTTAGTCTTCACGACACGTCATACTGTTGGTACCTACGTATAGGAGGATAATACAAAAAGAAAGAACCTTTTGGAACCTTAATCATGACAAGACAACCTTCACCTCTGACGTGGAGGATTTTCCACTCCCTAATCTCAATTGACCGAGTCATGGCCGTATAATCACACCGTCTCTTGCGGAGAAAATAATACTGCTATAATTTAACCGAGGCAAGGTTTTAATTTAATTGTCCAAGCTTAAAGTCTTCAGTTGGCTTACAGCAGTACATAACAGCCACAGATAAGTTGACTTAATATTCATTAAAAAACTAACCAATTAATCTACCAAGCAGATTAATCTAATCATTTTGCTGTATACATATATTTTGAAGACCGATATTATTTACCATGGTTTTCCTGTGTTTCCAAAGGAATAATAGAATATTACCTTGAAATAGACCATGGCCATGACCTTTAAAATCATCTACCCACTACTCATAACAATCTTACGTAACATTAAACGCTATAAAACTCTTCTAGTTGAAACAGTATCGTTAAATAATGGAATCGTCAATCACGCCATAATGTCATGCCCCCAAGAAGATAAAGTATTTATATGCCCACTTTCTACCCGAATAGGAATACAAACTAAGCCGATTTTCTACCCATGAGTGTAATAAAAGTAACTTTACTTTTCTGAGAAATCGTGAGTTATAAACAATATGATACTTTACCTGGCCACAGCCAGTCGCCTCTGGGCAGCTTAGCTCGAACTTCAACACGGCCATACAAGAAAGAGAAGCTGTTGATTGTTCGTATCCTTGCGGACTGGACAGGCAAGACAATGTCTTCATCAGCGTACCTAACAGAAAACAAACCGTACATGAAACTTATTAAGTTTCCACCATTTTCTTTCCGTGGTAAATTGAAACTAAATATATAACAAACTAGGCGTACAACCTTACGTAATACAGCAAGCTTATGCAAGAAATTAAATACAATAACATACTTTGAGGAACTCCGATTAAATTTTACCTTTTCTATTCCTGATTATATGTCAAAGACTTTAATTGTCGCGTGCCACATACTGTATTTGTTTTACCAATTGGCGCTATATTCTAACCAACTGATCATGTTATCGATGCTGGTGTTTTGATTTGAAACATCGTGTGGACTTGTGGGTAATTACCAACGTTTCGAGGAAACATACTATTTCTGTCTTCAGACTCGAACATGGAGATTATAATTTTCCGAAACGTTGGTTAAAACCGACAAGTCCCCGGCGTTTCAACACAGAAGATCAGCGTCTACATCTTCTTTGCCGTGAGAACATCAAATCCCAAAAACATGTTTAGTTTACACTGGTACAACATTAAAAATACGTTATCTGATTCCTCGGCTCGTAATTTTGCTTCGAGATGGCGTCTACAATGTTGCTTTCTAGTGTATGAAAATCTCGTGTGACGCTCTTCACATTAATTTTGAAATCCTATCTATTCTCATACATGAAATTGATCATTAAATAAACTAATTTGGTTATGAATTACTTTACAAAATGGTTATGGTAGTCCTGCTTCTCTTTTTACGTATTAGTGCTACTGAAATTTTGAAAGAAATTGTATTACAGCAATCATGTAAAATCTAGAAAGCAAGCCATGATGCTTCTGCTTTTATTTTAAGATGACTTTAAAAAGCAATCACGTGAACTATAATAGCTGTAAGATTGTGTGGAGCAACGGTTGGGTATATTTTGGACGGCTTATGGTAGAAAATACTAGTGTGGTTTGAGCAGACAAACTGCGCTTCAAATTGGGTTCGGTCTCAGGCGTTCGCACGGCCCAAATTCGTGTTGTCACTAACCCTGTAACGGAATTTTAAACGGTAAATTGGTTCAAAAGTTATTAATGGAGAAAGACAGGTCGATAACAAAGATAACAGGGAAGATGAAAGATCTTAAACATAAATTCAGACGATATGAACCTGAATGTGTTTAAACATAATAATTATTGTTTAATTTAATTATCATGCACTTAGCTTATATATTACAGAATGGTAGGATATTAATTCAGTTCATTTATTAAAGTGTTTGCCAACAGCGAGGAGCCAATGACAGGCAAACATTGATAATATATACATATGCAAAAAAAGAAATTAAACTAAATATATAAATGGATATACAATCAAACATTCCCATATTGAGCATAGCATCCATGGCCTACTTTAGTAACTTGTCGTAGAGTTTACCTGGCGAAACTGGGGACGAGATCTAGCGGGCTGAGATTCCGATCCGAATAACAAACATGATGGAATTGTAACCACTACTCCGAAAAATTTACAGACGAAAATGCATTTCATATGCTAAAGCAATTCGACAGTTATTAGTTCTTTGTTTTGTTTAATCGCATTCAGTGACATTAAGGCACATTCATTTCAAACAATGCAACGTACTGGTGGTTACAATAGTCCGACAGGTCTGTTGTTATTATTGTTTTTGTTATTGTTATTATTAAACATTGTTATGGTTCTTCAGCTATGTGCGTCATTACTGCAAATGACACACGCACAATGTAGTGTTTGCTTGGCATTGGTTTTCTACTATTGGAAAGACTAATAAAAGAATTAAATAAACTGAATTATTATTCTCTGTAATTGGCCTTCTGGCTGTTGATGCAGCATAATGAAAATAATTAATTTTATTATTATTATTATTATTATTATATGCTGCCCATAATTTTAGGCTCAAATTGAAATCTAATTTATATGAGGGAAGTGTCCAGTTCAAATCTAGAAAAGGTTAACGGCTATTTTTACTGAGGTTTGTGTTTTCCCTAGGTTCCTGCAGGAAACTTCGATACAGAGCTTCCAGACAGGCCACAACTACCTCCTTCCAAATTTCTACTATGTGAAGACTTCAAATGTCACATTATATTCATGATTAACCTTCTGTGGTAGAAGGAGTAAAATTTTGAAATTAATTTAGATTTATGTTTGACTAATAAGAAGCCTACGCTATTTTCGTGATATAGGTAGATATAATTTTATCCCCCTTTACGTCAACATATATTTATTTAAATTTAAGGATTTATCTCACCGTAATAACAACAGAAGTACTTAGGTTCATTCAAAATTAGTGCTTGCTAAAACAGGGTTACACTGTCTGTTATTTTGCTTTTATGGCCGATTTTTTTCGTCAACACACTTCACATGGTGCCGAGTTAAGGGATTAAAATAAATGTTAAGCTTAGAAGGATCTAAAGTTGAGTGTTTGTGGCTGAAGTGTTTTGCTATCTGGGCATTTTCCTGGAGGACCAACGCAAACCAAGAAATCTATCCGGTTGGATATTTTAATTCCGGGAAATGTTAACTAATACACTAAAACATTTCCTAACAGAAACTGGTAGCATTTGTAGGTTTTTCCTTTGGATATTGTTATGCAATGTATTTAAATTAATTGTTTTATTCTTCTTATAAACACGTGCCTTTTTCTTTATTAATTTCATGTAGTCATACTCGTGGATGTGTGCCAAACTGAACAGACGCCAATTCGCCCTCTCACCATGCCGTAATAGTAAGCACAGGGAACAGATTTACCTCGTGATAATGCAAAGATAATACCTAAACAGCAAGCAAATTACATATGAAAAACGTTGAGTGGCCTTCAATTAATGTTTAGTCAGTAAACAACGTTGCTAACGCTGGGGGTTTTCCGGTAGATAATCGCTTTTAAATATTCAGTTTAATTCAGTATAATCCACTTATTAAAGTTCTAAACAACAGCGGAGAAGTCAATTACAGGCAAGAACTGAAATATAAAAAAATACAATTAAAACATAAAGAATATCCAAGAAAATTGAAAAGAAATTTCATTTAAAAATTAAGGATATCAATGATCCGACATAGTGTCTTGGGAGCAGAACATTTCTGGCTGAGGAAATGACTTTGAAGTTACGATGCAGATTAAAAATAGAGCAGTCTGATAGTTTCAGTGAGTACACGCAAACTAAGAGTAACCAAACCATTTGAGCAACTAATTTTTCCTTTAAGAATATTAATAAGAAAAAGGGCATCAAAATATATCTTCTTTAAACGGAGAGTTAAGAGATATAATCTAACGAGAATGTCTTTATATTTACAGTCGCATACGCCATTAAATATATATATAAATATACAGCTGCAAATTGCTTTGAATTATTTCCGGTATAGCGGCGTCAGTAATTACTATTCGGTTTGAGAAAAAAACGGCATGTAATGGATCATATAAAACCCAGCGATTTTAAACCTTGTAAATATATGTACTTAATAAACTGTTGAAAATAAAATTTGCAGTCCAATAGAACACCAAGATATTTAACACGGTGGAAGCTTAATACTATTAATTTGAATTAAAATAAATACTGTTTATTTTACGAGTAAGAAATATAATAGTTTGACCTAAATTGAGTTTGCAATGAATCGATGTCGTACTGAAAACGTTTGCAGTCAGCATTGCTAATACTGCTAGAATTATAAATGGAATCATAAATGTCATTAACAAATATGTTAAAGGATATGAGTTCTGAGATTAAACTTAAACACTCCACACTTCATAAGATGTGAAAACGAAAAAGTTATAGAAATTCGAACAAAATATTGTCTTTGAAACAGATAGCTTTGAAAGAAGTCAATATATTTAGACGATAGTCCAAAATTACTATTCTTACAAAGAAAAATATTGTGAGGAACTACGTCAAAAGCTTTACCTAAGTCGAAATAAACGGAATTGGTTTGTCCTTGATTGCTAACAGAAGGAATAAAAGAATTGAGTTAAGTAACCAGATAGGTTGTTGTGGAATTTAATTAGTGAAAAACATGTTGAGAACGATGAGATCTGTACTTAAAGAAATTATATACATGGTCACAACTGACAATTCATATTTTTTAGAAAAATTATTAAGAATATATACATAGAGGTTTGTAATTATTAGCAGTTGTTTTGAGAATAGGCTGTTGAGGAGGATATTTGAGCCTAGGAGAGAAGACGATGGAGCGTGGAAAAAAACTGCATAATGATGAGCTTAAAAATCTGTACTCCTCCCCTAATATTGTCAGGGTTATTAGGTCAAGAAGAAGAGGGCTTTCGTTCATTCGGTGATGAACCTTCGGGTTCCCTAAGTCAGTGGTATTCAACCTTTTATGTTCGCGTACCCCCAGATATAATTTCTCTTCAACTTTTTACCCTCAAAGTTGTTGGTGTATAATTCAAGTTATACATAGTATATAATCTACATTTAAAATAAATTAAACAAATTACATTACTGTTTTTTCAGTGTTTATCATAAAATAATATTTTTTTTAAATTTCACGTACCCCTTAAGATGTCTTAGCGTATCCCAGGTTGAATACCACTGCCCTAAGTCACCTAGTTAGTTAGTTAGTTAGTTAGTTAATTAATTATTAGCAGTTGTACTGCTGCTGTTTTATAAACGATGGAATAAAAATATCGAGAATGAGTTTGAAAACTGTCATCAACACACTTAACCACCTCCACCCACGTCTTAATAGCAGTCTTTACTAGCTTACGAAAACGTTGGAAATAAAAATGATGTATTTTAAGTTTAACCTCTTTACAACGACAAAAATGGTGATTTTTTACTAATATATTATTTTAAAGTATTAGAAATGTATGTAAATTTGGACTTTCTAGATAGCATCAGAACGTATAAGAAACTACTTAGTTGAGCTGATTGACAGCAGAGCCAGTAGAGGACTGAAAGAAAAGCAATACTTAGTCAGTGCAAACGTAGTCACGAAATAAATAAGAAGGTTTCGAGTAGGAAATCAGAAATATACTGCAGAAATCTAAAATCAAGGAAGGAATCTTAAAATAAATGGTTCATGTTTACTAACAATTTATAACTATAATTTGTTCCGTATCACAAAGCCAAACAGAAGGAGATAAGAAAACAAATTTGAGCCATTAGTAGGCTATTAAGACATTTTGGTTAGGCATTATCTATTGTTTGTTATTTAAAATATTTAAAAATGTAACAAATTGAAGTTTTAAAATGCAGTTGCGTGCGTACAGGCAGGCAAATACTTAGATATGAACATTGCATATATGTTCGTAAGTGTACAGTATGTGTGTATAAATAGGTTTGTTGACAGTTTTAAAACAGATAGTTATCCATAGATATAAAGTTTTATGACACGTAGATATATTGGGTGAAAGTGCCGTTCTCGTTAAGATACTGAAATCTGGAATAACTAATGATCCTGCTACTGTTCTGCTCCGATCGTCAAAATATAAAGCACTAGAAGATGGCTGTCATCTGGGCTTAGCACTGTGTAGT
Organism: Zootermopsis nevadensis; assembly: GCF_977971745.1. Classification (NCBI taxonomy): domain Eukaryota; kingdom Metazoa; phylum Arthropoda; class Insecta; order Blattodea; family Termopsidae; genus Zootermopsis; species Zootermopsis nevadensis. The sequence goes on along the minus strand of NW_028259151.1, from coordinate 94,251 downwards.
CTGCTAGACGCTTAACTCGTTTCAGAGGTCCTTGCTGCATAATCAGAGTAATGAGTCCATCTTCCTTATGGTGGAAGCAGCATTTTAGAATAAAATCATTTCGGCTTCTGTTACAGGCTTACATAAACCTTTACACTATGCTGAATATAATAAAGATACCGGAGTTGGTTTTCGATCAGTTACACAGCATTTGAAGACCTTGAGGAACCGTGTTGAAGTACAAAATGATCGTAGGGGAAATATTTTATTTCTCCAAGGTTTACATATTACATCCGACATTTTGTGAAGAACTGGTTAACACACATCACCACTTTATCTGTTGCTGTAGAATGAGAACTAATATGCAGGAAAAATTCCTAGTTCTGCCACACGAAATAAGAGACACACCATACAAGCGGTGTGAGGGGTCCCTAGTTCAAACATCGGTCAGGAGACAGGTTAGAGTGACTAAGATATTTCTTAGTTTTCCTCAGTCCCACTTGGAACATATGTAGTATTTGAGGTTTTGACGGTGGTGAGTCTGAACATTGCTGTCTTCAGGGTTGTTGCACCGTGTAGTCTGGTAGAAGTTCACCGACGTTTCAGAGGTCCTTGCTGCCTCCATCATTACCAAATATTGTTACAGTGAATAAATGAAAGAAGTTGATGTAACAGAACCTGGAGGAACAAGGGCAGAATAGAATTCGTGGTTTCCAAGCCGTGTGTTCAGACCGTGATCTTCAGAACTATTAGCCAGTGTAATTTTATGGTTATATAAGAACGGTTCGAAGAAACTTGCTGCCCACCTGAACACCAGGAAGACATATAGCTCCGAAATATAAGTACAGAATGTGATATTTCAGGTTCTCAAGGCGATGAGTTTATATATGTGTGTATATATGTATATATACATATATATAGAGAGAGAGAGAGAGTAGGGGGGAGAGAACACATTTCCTTTCATGGAAATGTCTCAAGTAGGGTTTAGACGATGGTACACTAAATTAGTATTACTGGATTTATGTATGTTGCATATTGTATAGTATTCCAAGAACAACACAACGTTTCGGAAAATAAATCCGTTTACATCCTCAGGTGGAAAGTGGGAAGTACCTACTTAGGTCTGTCAGAAGGAGAAGATACGATTAAGACAGATGTTAGAGAAACAGTTAATACAAATGTAAGCCAGATGTAAACCTTGTCGGACAGAAGACAATGGCGATATTTCCTAATGACATACTGGTATTTTACCTTGAAATAGACTACGACCACTTTATTTCCCGCATTTCCTAATTTACGTAACTGTCCTTTATTTCCATTGTACTCAATATAACATCAATGCATAGCCTGAAAAGAGATTAGAAGTGTAACTCATTTTAAATAAATTCTTGCCAACTTACGACACACAGGGTTCTCTGTTACAGCCTGGTTCTCTGATAGCACCGTTGTATAAAACGTCTTCTCCATATTCGTCAGCTGTGAGGGTCGGCCTAATGTACAAGACTCCATCTTTGACGAAACTGAAAATGTAAGACAACTTATATTTATAAATACTACAAGACATAACAGTCATCGTCTTCATACAGTAGTTCAGGGGTTCTAATTTAACGACTCGGTTAAAAATGCAGAGCCTCTAGGTCTATAGTGTTAAATGAAATGGCAGGACATTTATAAATTGTCAATACATAATATTTCTGAAAGGATTCAATTGTGCCTTGTTTTAAGGTATCATACAGACGTTCAACTTGACAGAATAAAGGAAAACACAAATGCCTTAGTCTGTGTACGTGAAAAACTGGCCAAGTTTCGAACCATTACACTAACCCGATAATGAAATGTAGTGGATACAACCCTGTTTCATATTCTGGAGGTAGGGGGTTCGAATATGTCTCGGATACTAATTGTCTTCACTGGGATTTTCCATGCCTTTCCTCATTCTATCCAGCCAAACTGAAGGGTGACTAGCACCCCATTTTACGATAGGCCACGCCTCCTGAGTTTCACTTTCTCCCAAATTTCTTCTTCGTAGCAACCTTGTAATTTGACACTATACTAATTAAACGTATACTAATTAAACGAAGAAAATAATCTTCTAGAGCTGTTCTAGGCCTCGCACTAAGACGGCTATCTTGTGGTTTGTAACACTTTGTAGTTCGGCAGAAGTTTACCAACGTTCCAGAGGTCCTTGCTATCTCCATCATCAGGGCTATAATTTATCGCCTTGAGATGGCCCTGATGATGGAGGCAGCAAGGACCTCAGAAACGTTGGTAAACTTCTGCCGAACTACTACCCAGAAGACAGCCATCTTAGTACGCACTAAACATCAAGTCCTACTTAGGCCTGACGTTGTTGCTGGGTAACATGATAGAATTGCATTTAGTGTCATCGTCATTTGAAGCAAAATTTGTAACACGCATTTTTGTATTTAATTGTAGACATGTTTCATTTAATGTGCGGATCTGCTGTTACACAAAATAACCTAAGCAGGATCTCATTTTGTTTGCGGTATTTTGCAATAACGAACGCCTATCACGCGTTTTAAATTACCTACAATTTAAACTCTATTCATAAATATAGAAAATATAACCTAAAATGGCGATCTGACGCAATTTACATAAACAAATTCCATTGTATCACGTTGCTAAAAAAAATAGTCCGCACTGTTTAATTTGACAAATTTATTAAAGACTACGTTAATCATCGTCAAACAAGCCAAGCATGCATTCAGAACTAATTTACGTAAACGAGAATTATTTAATGAGTAGGACTTCCAAATAAAATCTTATTTTATTTAACGCCAACCTCACTTTGACTTTTTAATCATCTTCCGAAGCAAGGCTCTGGCAACGAATCATACAGCGTAACCAACATACGACGTAAAGATAACATTAGCACCAGTCTTTAGGTTACGTTATCGTAAATTAGGTGATCAGAGTCACTGCGCAATCAATAAGTGAGTCTTGGCCACTGGATCGTGGGTTCGAATCAGACCATGGATGTTGGTCCGCGCTTTTGTTACGTTGTGTTGTCCTCTGTGGGTAAACAGGTCAGTAGTGCCTCGCAGTCGTCCGGGCCGACGACTCGTCCAAGGAGTCGTACCAAACGTCGAAAACGTTTCAAATATCTGGCAGAAAGCCAGGGCTCACAGTGCGCAGAAGAGTCTATGTAATAATAATAGTTGTGGTCGTGGAGGAACATTGAATTAAAATTGTATTTGTTTAAGGTGTTGACAATATTTAGTAGCCATCAACTGGATTTGAACCCATCAATAATTTAATCTCTCCATATATAATTATCAGTACCTCCAAACTTCCACACAGACTCTCATGGCGTCATACTTAGTCAGACGGAGTTCGCTGAGTGTCATGGTTTGGTGATTAACACATGTTTCATAATATTCAGGAAAATATACGTTTTATTCTAATATCTGTAATCGGATAAAATTGCTAAATTTTTCGTAACGTTTTGGGTACCCTGAATTCTTCCAGACAAATATTTGCGCTTCTTTCACATAAATTGCATTGTATAATTAATAACAATCCTCCCATTTTGCAGTGAAGTCTATAATCGTTGCATATAACATATCGTCGTTAAATAAACTAACAAATAAAATTGTGGTACCTTCACCTTAACAACGCTCTAAAGAGAGATGGATACGCGATTTCTGGCAACGTTGTATATATAATAGATTGATGACCTTGTAGGTAAATAAGACACTGAGGCATAGAACAAAGAAATGTTTAGTCAAACCATAAGAAAGGGCCTGCGGGCACGAAGTTCGTTAGCACCACGAAAGGTGGGTTTGTGGAAAAGAGTAAACATGTCTCATAAATCCGCTGCACGTCATAATAATAGTTCCTCACAGCCGGGAGGTATCTGTACTTCGAAGATTGTTCTGGTCGTTATAGAGAAATACATGCACGTCTGAGCTTGAACCTAACATCTGCTAACGCAGTCTAACACCAAAATGGGTAAAATACGACCAGCATGAAAATGTAAAAAAGATCTATTGCGTAATTCAGATGTCACAGGATTCTTTGTCAGTTTCTAATTTCTCAAGAATCGTACTGAAGAACTACCTCACCTGTAATGCAAGTTGTATAAGTAAATGAAAATCATATTTTGGCCGACGTATAAGTTCTAGGTTCCAGTACGAACATTTACAACTACCATTTGCTTTGCTTTTCATTGGGCATGAAACAATTGCCTGGCAACACTCCACTCCGAGAACAGCAATTGTTTACGAATTGATTACTAATTTTTTATATCTTTCGGTATCTGCTGTATAAAGTATGTTCAAACACTTCCAGTATTTTGTGTTGCGGAATTTGCCTTTCCAATAGCCTAGCTAGTATCCTGAAATGGTACAATTTATGCTCCTGGCAATAATATTCTTCTATTACAACTCAAATGACAGTCCACTGGAAGTAGGTGTTCAAAATATTGTCCGAATTTACAGCCTAATTCTTTCCTTGTTAACTTAAAGCGAGTTCAGATGTCTATTTGAATGTCTAATATTTGAAGTATTGTTGTTATTAATGTGTTGTTATTCACATTGAAATAATTTATATACTTCTAGTAAAGGTTGCTCGCCCTCTGTTGTTCAGAAGCTGTGTAAGTGCGACCATGGCGTATTCACGAGCAGAAAGTGTGTTCATTCTCGAACATTACTTCACATCGAAACAGCTGGCTCCTGTTCGTCATGCGTTTGGCATTGTGCATGCTGACAAACTAGTACGGAATCAGACAATACACCGGCTGGTAAAAAAAATTCTTGTGGATACTTATGTTCGAGAATATGGTAAATACTTTTAGCATGTACTGTAAAGCTGGAAGTTCTTTATAACAAATTAAAACTAAAAAAAGCTGTTTTCCTGTCACGTTGATGTCATCAAAGCTTATAAATATTGTTGTAGTTCGGGGTTCGTTTTAAGCGAAATATTCTGTATTATTCATGTGATTCATCTGCTTATCGCATTTCAATTTTTTAATTGTAGAGTTTATCAATTGTTACTACTACATGTACGACACGTATAGATTTTGTAGGTCTCCTTTTTATTCTGTATAACCTACGTATAGAACAGCATTAACGAATGTTTCTTAACATCACTCAGTATCTGATGAGTTATATTACAATAGCGAATTATCCAATTTTATATTAAAATGTGTCATTACACGTCATCATAATTATATTAGTAAAATATCTGTTCTAGGCTCAATGAAGCAAGACGTGGTACGAGGCGCGTCCCAAAAGTAAGTTTCCCTGGGGCCGTTTACAGAAACAAAACACAATTTCATGGAAATATTTATTGCAACAGATACAGCAAGTGTCCAGCTATTTTTCAACATATTCGCCACCGGAATTGAGACATTTGTCATACCGTGGGACCAACTTTTAATACCTGTGTCGTAGAAGTCTGCCGCCTGGGATTGGAACCACTGTGTGACAACCATCTCCGCCTCTCTGTCATTCTCAAAACGCTGACGCTGACCGGACAGGAATTTCTTGAGGTGTAAGAAAAGATGGAAATCACTGGGAGCGAGGTCCGGGCTGTAGGGTGGATGATTAAACACCTCCCAGCTGAACTCCTGCAGGAGACTTGCTGTCCGTCGAGCCGTGTGCGGCCTAGCGTTATCGTGCAGGAAGACAATACCGGCACTAAGCATCCCGCGCCGCTTGCTCTGAATGGCCCGTCGCTGAAAATTGTCTGCACCAGCGACGCACCATCTGCTTGCTCATAACGTTAGCCCCATAGACCCGGCACAGCTGACGATGAATTTCGATCGGCGCTATGCTCTGTGCATTCAAAAACTTTATCACTGACCGCACTTCACAGTCGGCGGGAGCTGGAATAAGAACCTCCATCTTCAACAGCTGCAACGATGCTTAGTGCCGGTATTGTCTTCCTGCACGATAACGCTAGGCCGCACACGGCTCGACGGACAGCAAGTCTCCTGCAGGAGTTCAGCTGGGAGGTGTTTAATCATCCACCCTACAGCCCGGACCTCACTCCCAGTGATTTCCATCTTTTCCTACACCTCAAGAAATTCCTGTCCGGTCAGCGTCAGCGTTTTGAGAATGACAGAGAGGCGGAGATGGTTGTCACACAGTGGTTCCAATCCCAGGCGGCAGACTTCTACGACACAGGTATTAAAAGTTGGTCCCACGGTATGACAAATGTCTCAATTCCGGTGGCGAATATGTTGAAAAATATCTGGACACTTGCTGTATCTGTTGCAATAAATATTTCCATGAAATTGTGTTTTGTTTCTGTAAACGGCCCCAGGGAAACTTACTTTTGGGACGCGCCTCGTATATTTTCACAGAAAACCACTTTGGCCAAAAGCCTCGTCGCGTTGCAAATGAAACACTAAGACTGAATGAAAGAACAGTAGCAGACGAAAAGGTGAAGAACCTGGTCCGGCCTTGTAATTATATGTTTAAGTTAGGAAAACTGTGATTTCCATAACGGAACAAAAAGAAAATGCATTTATTGTGGCGAACTGCCAGTAACCAGTAAAAGTAGTTTCCTTGAAGTGGTAATTACTGTAATTTCGAGCATAATTTTGAAATGCCCCTACAAACCCTCACTCTTCATGTTATTACACTGTATGTATGTGAGGGGGGAGAGGCAAGTGTGATGTAGCTGGAAGAAAAGTAATTAGCCACACCCAGTAATATAGGCAGTTTTCAAGGCTAGGCCAATTTAATACATCATGACATTTTAACTAAACTTTATTGGCAAATGTGTTAAAGTCATTCATAATGTGTCAATACATCTTCTTGTGTGAGTCTCATGAAACACTTAATTTATGACCAAAATTCTGATACAAAGATGTAGCGGGTGAAGCCTCTAACACACCTCAGGGAATGATTATTTAGTACGGGAAACTAAAATCTCGAAGAAAATCTAGTCCTAGTGCACCACAAATAACACATGAGTACCCCACGACGAGAAGCCGACATCCAAATGACTGAGCTGTGGAACGGCCAATTTAAAACACTACAAACTCATCGTGAAAACGACCTGCAGTGGTTGTATCTTTAGAAAATTATATTTTAAAAAAACGCTCATACACATTAAATCCGCAGAATGAATCTGTGAGAAATCAAACTATATTTTATTAGATGTATGAATTTACTACAAATAAAACGCATAAGTGGAAGCAAATTATTAAGTTTGCCTCAAATGATATATTTGCGCTTACCGATAAATTAGAGTTGACAGTGAAAAATAACACGCCGAAGTCTGAAATAAGTGAAATGAGATTCCTCAGAAATTTAGCTGGTACCAAATAACTGAGTACAAAGTAAATTAAGGTATTATAAAACAACAAAATATTTTAATAGAATAAAATGGTTATAGAACAAGGCTCCAAATAGGTCCATGAGCAACATAAACACTACGAACATATGCAATGAGAATAGACTACTTATGTGAAAATTAAAGAAGAGATAAAGACGCCAAAAATATAACGAAATATTTGGCAAATTGTTTGACGTGTTCCTAAAATATGAACTGTGACTTTAGTTGATTTATATTTTATTAGGTTACAGTGGACCTGTTAAAGAATACGTATTTACTATATTTATTGTTTTAATGTAGTTATACTAAAATTATTATGATATTATCTTTTAAATTTTCCTCTTAATATCCAAATATCCATAAATTACGTTTATGTCTTGTGAATTTTACTGGTCCTCGTTTACAATAGCATTAGCACATTGTGACCTGTCTGCTTATATAAAGGGTTAAAGTACGATTAATTAAACGATTCTGTGATAGTAGCATCGAAACTTAAGCTCTAAATACCAAAGCCCGCCACTTTACCTCAGGCAGTATCATTCAATCCCTTTTTTCACAACCCAGATTCCTAAAATCCGCTCTAATTGTTTTTTGTCCTTACCTCGGTCTTATAAGTGACTGCTCTAGAAGGTGCTTCCTTACAAAAATTCCGTTTGCATGCTCGTCCTATCACAAACTTCCTTTCCCATTATCTTAACAGTATTACAACGTGTTACCTGTACAAATCATGAAGTTCCTTGTTGCATAATATCATAAACTGCTTACTTACTTCAATCCTCTCATGCATTTAAAGACTTGTAATTTTTGTTCTATGAAAGAGTTTAAAATTCAAAAGAAATAATTAATTATTAAAAGGGCGTCTCGTATTTCTTCTTCACCGCGTTCCGGAAGCTGTTTCACTGACAACAGGCATGTGAAAACCATCCTTCTAATATACCATATATTAAAAAACAAATGAAATCCTTGAAGAAAAATAAGAATAAATAAATGAAAGTTCTCTTTTAAGCAGCATGCGACCTCGAAGTCTCACAGAAATTGCAATACCGGTATTCATATTATTATGAATGTTGCGTAACAAATTCAAATCCTATATGCGAATAAACAAAACATTTACGAGATGAGCTTTTATTCCGTGGATGCACACTTTAATTTCCATTAGCAGTGCTTTTATGTATTCTAACAGGTTTATAGCGCTAATATAAATGCAGAATACTGCACAAAGAAAAACGTACTTTGCTTTTCCACGTTTGGTCACAACACAAGGTCGCTTTTCATCGTAGGCCTCATTGCATTCTTATCGCTTAGCGCAAATCCGGCCTTCTAATGTTAATGTTACTACTGAAAGAACCCACGTTTTCAATTGATTGTCGTAAAACGGCATATATTGTCGTGTTCTTTCAGTTGTTCATGAGTTATTTAACTACCCTGTATGAATTGACCAGTTTTTAAGCATCTTAAGACATTAATTATTTTCTAAAGGAAACTGATAAAATGCCCAAAGAAACTGACAAATACCATGAAGAACCTCAGGAAGAATATTAGTGACGAAACCGACACTAGAATCTGGTACCTGCCGAGTACTAATCGTTGTTTTCTCGTCCCGACTACCTCGAGGTCCTTCGTGTTTATGAGACCCTCTTTCGCACGGCGGCGAAGACGAAGATGGCTGTCTTCGGGGTTGTAGCGCAGTATAGTCTGGCAGAACCATTCCACACACTTAATTCTGTAAGCTCTTAAAATTTTCCTTTCACCTTGACCTATATCTGCATCTGGAAAGTGATCTCCTTCCTTCAGGTTTTCCAAACAAAACATTGTATGAAGATTTCTGTCTTCTGGGTTGTTGCGCTGTGTAAACTGGTAGATGTTAACTAACGTTTCAGAGGCCATACTGCCTCCGTCATCAGGGCGATAAATACTACACAGCGCAAGAAATCAGAAGACAGAAATCTTCATACTCTTTGCTGTGAAAACCTCAAATCATACAAAACATTATATATTTTTAGCGTATCTTCCATGCGTGTTACGTTCCCCGCCAATTTCATCCTCCATGGTCATGCAAACCTAATAATGTTTTACGATGCGCATGCATACCTTAGTGATTCATAAAGTACTGTAAAGTTGTATATCAAATAATTAATGTATTTATATATTCACTTATAGTGTGTTAAACGACGCTGCCAAGAACTTATATTCTGTAGTATCGAATGTAGGATGATTAGTGTAGAATGAATTACAAAGAATGTGGAAGCAAGCGGCCATGTTTTCAAAACCCACTATCCCAGATTTGCATGGAGAAATTAAATCACGAAAACTTCAATCAGAATAGTCGATGTCGGTCTCGGGACCTCCTGAATACGAAGCAAAGTTGAAATCTAGTTGTTCGTGTAAAATATTCGATTATTTAGATGCTCTCAAAGAGGAATCCGTCTAGTGCTTGCCTTTACCAGAATTTATCAGCGGCGTGTCTTAATTTTCGATTTCCTGAAACTTTTGTCAGATTCACGTAGCTGCTTTATACAATTAAACGCTTAGAGAATGACCATAAAGTCCATTCTTCGGCAGCCCAAGGTCCTGCACTGCTTATACACTGCATCCTACTTTGCAATTTCGTCCTTTGTGTTCTGACTCGCGTGAGGCCTTATTATCATCTTGTTGCATAAAACACTCCCTCAGACTGTACATAAAGATACAGCAACTACAGTCTAAGAATGATTGTAAGGCCTTTACGACATTAACGTTTAAGATCTATACCTTAACCTATCCTTGCTACTTAAAATGCGTATTATAACATCATAATGGAAACTAAATATAAGTAAGTCTACTTGATTTAGAAAACCATATGTCACACATTGATAGCCTAATGTTACAAAATTAAGATAGTTAAAATTCCTTTAAAATTAGGAGGAATTTGGGGCTATTGAAGTGGTCCTGTGCATAAGCACAACGCCGTGGGTGGGTGTTTGGTTTCTGCCCCTGCTCTACACCCCCTCCCGGGTAATTGGCTGTATGGGGCCATAAGCCATTACTCACGTTATAGCAATTTCGGGGTAACAGACACAAATTATAGCAACTTTTGTTTTTTATTATTATTTTACAGCAATCGCTGCGGGAAATGAGAAGTCCAAGGTCATGAACTGGTCGAATACTGAGATCGCGTGTTCGATTCTAGCTCGTTATACGGATAGATGTAGGCATATTTCTTAGAGGCGTATGCGTCCTCTGAGGACCCTTTTCGATTGCCGAACAGTTTAAATGAAAAGGAACCTATCTTTTAAAATGCGAGAGAAATGAAAATTGTATCATTAATTGCCAAAATCTGATTACCAAAAAAGTAATTTTTCTTGCTACACGAAATATTTGAAGTGTCATTTATGTGGCCTAAAACTGAGAAAAAGATGAAAGATGAAGCACCGGAAATAGAAACACAGGTTTGGAATTTTTGAGGACTACATGAGTAGACAAAATTTAGTAGTGACAACGCACAAATAAGAGTACACACAAATAATTAAATTAAGCCAAGTAAAATGTGTGCCATATTTAATATTCAGGGCCAAAACTTTCCTGTAGTGTTAAAAATTATGCCAAAACATGTGCCACTACAACATAGGTTATTTAAACTAATACTTGCTCTGAAATTCAGTGCCGAAATCTGTATAGAAGAAGGAAATAGAGTTGACAGACGAAAGGAACACGTTTTCTAAACGATAAACATTGTGTTATTATTATTCAGTGTTCTGTCTTACGACAGGTCCATTGCTCTGCCCAAACAGAGCTCTCCAGTTTTCCCTATTCTCGGCTTCTCGTTTTAATTCCTGGAACGTCATCTTCTTTCCTTGTTTAAGATCGTCGGTTAGCTGTATCAATCTTCTTCCTAGTCCTCTCTTTCCTTCAACCTGGCCTTCGGTGATATCACTCAGTAATCCATTCCTTCTCATAATAAAACATTGTGTATCGAAATAAAATCTCCTCTGACGTTCAGAACCCTGATGATGGGGACAGAGACGGTCCCTTAAAAGTCGGTTTTATTGTTTAACCATTTGACGCGGCTGATCGCATTAGAAGATTTTATTGAGTTACGTCGCCATGAAAGCTTCAGATCATATATTATGTACCTAATTCAACTGAGCAGAAACTTTCTTGATAATACAATAATCGTTCAGATAATCACAACCCAGTATAAAACTATGCTGTGCTGTACAAAAATTCGGTGTCTAGCAAGTATGGCCGCTAGACAAATGTTTTTATTTCTAATATGTTTCCTGTGGCCTTTTTTAAAGGTGAAAATAAAATGCTTCAAAGCTTGGAATATATGATGATCCTCTTCAACACTCGACATAACGATTTTCGATACCAATTCACCCAACCGCGACACTCATTTAAATTTTAGTGAACAGATGACAACCGAAAGTCGTAGCCGAGCTGAGCTGTTAGTAATTCTGCGTCGTATTTAGTGCTCAAATCTCGGCCCGCAAACCAGATCATCCATACTGACTGTCTTCTTGGTATTCCTCAGTCTCCGCAGGCAAATGTCGTTACCTTTCACATTGTCACAACCACTTCATTCTATATTCTTTTTAATTAATCATTAAAATCCCTTTTTGGAAGTGAAAAACTGTGAGAAATGAACATAACCACATTAAAAAACTTGTGATATTAATATATAACAAGATATATTGCATACTTTTTTATTAATCTCCAACTGATTGTAGTTGTTACGTCACAGGATCTAAACATGACGTATATGTATGTAATCGAGTCAAGTTTAGAGGACGAAACAATTCTGTTAGAAGCGTGGCGTGATCGGGAAATTACTTCGGAATAAATGCGGCATCTCTTGCATCTGACACTACAGAGAATGTAACACATGCTTGTGCGTGTCCATGAAAATGGCGGCTATAATTGGATCGAGCAAGAAACTTGATTGCTGCTGAGAAATTCTATACATGCAAAGTACACCGCAAGTTTATCTGTCCTTATAACGTGTAAATGTACTTGCCGCAAATGTTCTGTCTTAATTAGAAAACCATGAGTTTCCATGTAACGTCGATAGCAATTAATTATCTACAGAATCAATATGAATATGCATCCTTATAAAAAAACACTTTATTTATGCTTCCTCGGTAAGATCACTTGCGAAAGCGCTAAATAATCACGGCCTAAATGAGATCTGGGATTCTCTTTGCTGTGAAGATGTTAGGTCTTCTGGGTTGTAACGCCCTGAAGATGGGGACAGTATGTTCCTTCGAAACTTTGTATCTATTTAAAATATAGTAGCTGAATATGTTCGGAAAATGTTGGGAATGTGTAAGCACTTCGTATAAAGACTTTAGCACCATGAAGGTCCAAAAAATCAAGGGGCTCTGCGCAGCTAGTTAATTACTTTGTCAATTGGATAAAGCGTTCCTCTTTGTATGCTCTCACTAACAAACGCCTGCGGAAATAACATTCATGATTCTAGGCTTTAAAGGAAACACTAAGAATTGTTGTCATTTTCTGGAGGGGGAAGGGCTTTTAATATATTTTGTACAATTAATGTCAGCTGATGTATCTGCAACATCTAACTCTACAGATTTTGCGTGATCATCTTATGTCATGAAACAAAAATATTTCGTATATTCGAAATTTTCCATTTTCTTTAAAAAATATTTTAGGTACACATCATTAGAACCTTATTTTGAATGGTACTAATGTTGTTAGCACCTAATAACTGAGAATGGCTAACATGATAATGAAGATAATCAATGAATAGAAGATCTCTTGACACTAAATTTCGCAAAAATCTGTCAGTGTTTATTGTATTCATATCAGTGATTAAACCAAGCTAAGGACATCTGGGCGGACTGGCAAGAGACGCATCCAAATATTGGGTTCTTCCGAAACCCTAAAAATATAGGCAGTTAGATTTAACATATAACAGAGCTAAATTTATCATAATTAATTCCATAAAAATATTTTATATGCACCTAAAACATTCTGTAACTTACAGCGAAAAAGAAACTTTATATAATATGAGTTTACCAAGTACATTTTCTGTTGTCAAGGAGACTGTTTATTTCCGTGACTGCAAGTCACGAGATGAAGACTGCAACTCCTCTTTACATATCAGGTTATTCGGTTCCACACATAAAGCGATAATTGTTTTTGAATCACCTGTGACAATTATCTAGAAGGTAAGCAAATACCGAACTGCTAAGTCCTATAATTATTACCATCCTTTCACACAAAATTGTCACAGCAGACAAACAGGTGATGCAAGTGAACTGCACTGGCTAATAAGAAGAGCAATGTTTAAAAATACACTCAGTACATTGGGCACTACAGTAGAAACAACATGGATAACTTTTTCTTGGTTTTGTGGTTTCGTTTAAAGTCTAATTGATAATTGAATAAAAATTTTCTTGGATAATATCCAAGAAAATTTTTATTCAATTGACTCTTCACCATCGTCAAGAAGGTTTAGATCTAATTGATAATGTGAATAATTCAGTCCAATTCAATTTATTTATTAGTGTGCATGACAATAGCTAAACAAGGCCAATTACAGCCAGGCGCAAAAATAGCAGTCAATAACTATGGTACAATACTTAGATGACATATAAGATAAAATATTAATACTAAGTGAAAACAAACAATAAGTAAACATTGGGAAGCAAACCAAAAGAACCCAGAAGTACAATAAGAAACATAATGAGACACGATAAAATTGATTGGAAACGAAAAGGTGATAAAAGAAGAGAGAAAGAAATGAGGTACAATAAAATACAATTAAAAACAAAAATGATATAAGAGAACAATTATTATTTTTTAAAAAGCTGACTAACATTGGTAAGCAAAATACAATGATGATAATAATAATTCAGTGCCTTATTTTCAGTGTATTGAATGAACAGGCAGAAGGTCAATTACAGATATAGCACGAGAGAAGAACACAAGAATACAATAATAAATATACAAAGGCAACAACAAAGAGATGATCAAGAGAAAGTTAATACACAAAAATCAATTTGCTACTGAATATATCAATATCTTCGTAATAATAATTGAATCAAATTAAGTCAATTTGGTCAAAATGATAAAAATATGCAAGACAAATACAAAGAAACTAAGTACTAAATCAAGGAATTTATATAATTAGGATGTAACGCATAGTTAATACGGTGAGAAAGGGGAAAATGTACATACATTTATATCGAATGCGAAAGGAAAATTGATACCGATAATTACCAGTGAATTTCTCCTTTCAGTTGGAGGTCTTGAGGAAGGGACTCTAATAAGGAGCAGAGCTCGAGGTCTGCTCTTCGCGCTCTTTAAAAATGTTTTCTTTTCTTACTCCACATCCTTCACCCCCTAAAGTTTGGTCCCCCCACCCCTTTTAAGTATCCGTTTCACTTAGATATTTCCGGAAGACTTTATCGAGAAGTGAAAAACGTGAAATTCCTTTTTACAAGTGAAGTTAAGGCGACGCTCGAAGCGAGCGCCGAGATTATGATATCATCGCGAATGGTGATGACTGTCGTCCGCCGTAGGAACTTGGGACGTCGCGGTTGAGTTGATGGTACTCCCGCTGCAATGATTCCGGTTTCGATTTCTGACCCTGAGGTTCGACTGTGATGACAGAAATTTTTCATATTTTCTTCTCAGTCCCTAAATGTAGTAGGCGTAGTACATTAAAACGGGAAATGACAGCCTTTCTCCAACCCCTTCCCTGTTTATCATCTTCCGGTTTATCAGTAAGTGTTATCATATCAGCATTAATACATATATACAAATCCATCGCCATATCACGGAGTTAACTTGTGTGTGGATCTAATTACGAATTTTCAAAGAGGAACCGAAATAATTGTTCATATTTTCTAATTTGTACGAGTTTTACTATGGAAAAATATATTCTTTCTTCACCATCATTGCATTGAATGTTGAACAACCCACGAAGTATTCTTCTCCTTCTCAGAAATTAATGATATTGGAAATATTTCCACAGAACATGACATAGTTTATTATTTAATACGTTTCGTGCTACGAAAACACGAAAGCGGAAGGACCTGAGTTTCAATGTTACCATTACACTCTCACTGTTAAAATTGCATAGAAGAAGCCAACGATTACATCATCTGTAAGAAAATATTATGTCCACTAACTCACTATTAGCACATACTGTGTGCGAAACACCAAACATTTCTGCTTTTCTCGTGGAATTTATTATTCTGTGTTATACGTGTTCCACCAAGCTTGGAAATATTTTTTGTGTCTAGTACAGTTACAATTACATCAGAGTAGAACGAGTCCTTCTTACACAGAGATTAGCAGTAATCTCCAGGCATGCACAATCGACATTGCTCACGTAGTCCTCACAAATTAGCAACACTTTCCTGCCAAGTCACGTAGTAAATCCGCTGTTAGAAAAACGGAGTTAAGGTACCGATCTGGAACAAATAATACGAACTTGCGGACAACAAACACAACAGAATCCTGAAACAAATGCTTCCTTTAATAAATTGAAACCTAATTTTAATGATAATCAGTAGCATTCATCTACACACCTAACCACCGACTAAATGGTCAGTACACTTGTTTCGTATTCATGTTCGAATCTCAGATCCACTCGCCTCACTCGTTTTCCGTAGTTTTTCTCAGTTCCTCTAGGAAAATTACGGGAGATTATCATATATTTGACCTCTGTCTTGAATACAATTTTAAATTAATTGTTCACTCATCAACTTCTCATTAGACGCTATGGTGTCTGTGCTATTGACAGCGTCGTTAAATAGCGGAATGATCACCACACATGCGGTTTCAAAAATTTCAAATCTCCGGTCATCCAGTAAGAATAAAAAGAACTTAGAGAATGTGCAATAATGAAGCATATCCTGTATTCATTTGAATGTCTCCATTACACGGTAAACCCCGTTATAAAATACGAGGCTTGCAAAACGTGGAATTAATGGTAGGCGGTGTAAAGACTGCTTGCAGTGGGAAGGAAATTCCACTAACTGAAGATAGCGAAGTAATGGGCTTTATGACCAACACGTTAGACATGGAAGAAATACCACTACCATATTTATTAAGCTGCTTTAAGTTTCGGGTCTATTTTGCGGTGTGGTTTTTTGGTTGCTTTGACAGGTACATATGCTTATCTGTTTTATTTAATTACATTGAAATGGTTTTAAAATAAACGTTCACGATAAACGCACCCATTATAAGACTTACTTATCTGCATTAAAAATTATTTGACTTTTTTCTTTTATCGTGAGTGCCAGAAAAGAATTGTTTTCTGAAATGCATTCTTCTGGCTGTATTACCTGCACAGTACAAATAATATGGCCAACCAAAATCTTGCTTCTAAAAATTTGTAATTTAAATTATAAATTCAAATTTTTTTGAAATATTGTTATTATTTATTTATGTTTTTAAACTGAAATAAACAAAAATAAAATTATCGTTTATTTAAAACGAAGTAAATAATCTTTCTTACAAAAAGGAGAAACTTAACATTTATTACTTAGGATTTTAGGTTTACACGGCGGTAAGTCCGAAGATGACTGTCTTCTTACTTACTCATTTTACTCATCGCCCTGTTGATGGAGGCAGCAAGGGCCTCTCAAACTTTGGTAAACTTCTACCAGACTACACGGCGCAACAACCCAGAAGACAGTCATCTTCTTAATATGTATTCTCTTTCGTCAATAATGTAAATCCTTCAGTCTTGTCCATGAGATGTTTTTGCAACAACAGCTAATACTTTGACTTTATAAGAATGATTTTCGAAAATGAATCTGTTAGCCATATAACCGGCACTTGATATGCTTTTCTATCTCTGTCAATAGTAGATCTAACAAAGAATGACACAAAATCCAGTTGTACTACATAAAAGTACAGCTATTTCCCTGTTCATTCATCTCTGAGAAAATTGACATATATTCACTGTCTACGACTATTAATGACGCATTAATTATGTTCTGAAAGGTAAACGCACGTTGTTTTCATTGATTTCCTAACATTCAAATAGCGACTGATAACATGACGCGCTATGCAGTTAGCGGCAGTCTTACTAAACACATCTTGACCGATGTTTGTGACCTAATGGTACTAATTTCTGTTGACAACCTGGGAAAGTATAATTATGGCAGCGCCTTGGCCACATTCTCTTCAAATACCTTATAAACCCATTAAATAACCATCAGCATACTTGGGTCTTAAAGATGATGTAGGCCTATAAAAAATCAAAATAAAACGTCCCGGATATAGGATATTCTGATTGAGATTTTCGTAGATTTCCTAAGCCCTTGAGTGCCTAGACGGCACCTTAAATTAGCCCTTGGCAGCCCCTTACCATATCATAATAAGTTCTATATTAATTAATCATCCAGTCACTCGGTGCTACATTGGTTAATCTGAGTTTCAGACAGCGACGATAAATTAACCTAAAATAAATAAATGAGTCTCGTTAGTCATAATATTTATTCCTTTTCTTAAAAAAGTTCTGTCTATTCACATCATTTATGGTGCCCGCCATTTAGTTTGAAACTCTAATAATGTTTTAACCACTTTTCCATTATGTGGCTGTTTTTCCTATAAGGCTTTGATTATTACTCCTACACTGTGAGGTTAACTCCTTATAGGTCAACATTAACTGTTCACATAAATTTTAATGTCCTTTAAATCGGCATTTTCCCCACACATTGTCTGTTTATTGGTGTTTTCATTTAATGATCTATCCTTGTTTCAAAGATGCTACATGTTTTTTTCTGTGGGGGATCCATGTTTTTAAACACTGTCCTTGCGAATGGCCATTTGAAGCTTTAAATGATAATATGCCAATTAGCTGAGCTATTTTTTACACACTCGAAAGCAATCAGACTGTCTATCCACACCGGAGATTGAAAGCCACTTTTTATAGACGGCCGGACTCGGCCATATCTGTTCCCCATCTAACCAATAACACCGACAAATAACAATAAAAATAATAAGAAAAATAAAATTGCCCCTGTCGCAGAGCCAAATTAAATTCTAAAAATCAAAGCATTGTAGTCCTAAATAAGATGGTAACTGAGAGATGGTAAATTTTTAAAATACCATTCATGTGGATCTAGTTGATAGGTTAGTCAGTTAATTTAGGGTTTATGATTCAAATGGCATCAGTAAGAAACGGGTAAAGAACAGAGGAAACAAAATTTCGGTACAAAATACTGTTGAAAAGAGGCAACCATCGGAACCAACATTTAAATTTCAGGATAATATTAACATAGATTATAGTCAAATATGGTTTTGGTATATGAAGCGGACTTAAATATCTCATGACCGAGTTCCACTGATGTGTTTTCGTAGTGACTGATATAAACCGTTGTGTTCAATATATGTAAAGAGAAATGTCTCTAACACCTGGTTACCGGAACTATTCCACTACACCAACATTTTTGTAGTAAAACGACCGAGCAGTTAACCATCTTCTTTATATAATACTTTATTGACTGATTTTTAGAAAGTTATTTTACAACAAAGAAAAACACTTTATCTTTTCCTTTCACTTCCACGTAAGAATGTAAATCACCCCATCAAATTTGAATTAAAATTTGTTTTGGCCCCGTGTATTTAATATAAATTGATTATCGAAATATATCCGTGATAACACATTTTTATTGTGAATTTTTTTTTAAAAATACGAACTGATTATTATCTAATTATTTAAGTGCGGTTCTCTACTGATTTCATTTGAGGTTGTTGGTTATACAACTCCTTGGCTATGTAAAATTGACCATGTATAATTATGTTCAACCGGTTCCAGTTTCACGGCTTGCAACCGCAACAGAAGTGACGTCAGATGCATACTCAATGCCATCAATGTTTTTTTTTTTAAAAACTGTTTTAGAATGAACCATATCCGGCAGCTGAAAACACAATACATAAACGTAGGATCTGGTTACCTTTTAAATATTCTAAACAATCTTCCAACCAAGGAAAACAGGATGGCATTACAATGAACAACATTCGTATAAGTAAAAATAGTATTCCCCTGACGCTGAATTCTGATGATTCTACGTTTAAGAGAAAGGATACCGCTGAGTCTAATTTAGAAGTTTCAAGAAAGAAAATATGTCAGTATTTTCCTCACGCGAAAATATTTTATACATATTACGATTATTTAGAGCACCCCATGCCATGAAAAATGTAGGCGTAGGTGTAATACTGTTCGAGACTTAATGTTCCCACGACAATGAGGATGTGGCCTTCTGAGTTGTAATGCTGTGTAGACTAGAACCCTGAATATGTAGGCAGTATGTTTCTCCGAAATATTGGTATCTCTACCTCACACGACGTTACAACTCAGAAGACTAATATCGATATTTCATGAGACTGATCGGTTGCAATGACAACAGTTATTCCTTGATCACTCAAACAATTTTAGCAACCTGTAATTGACCCTGACAAAACTCGACGAGATAAATGCATTTCATCCGAGAAGAATAAATAGCTCATGCGGCTTGGTATAAGTATTCATTAAAATATATTGATGACGAAACAAGTTCTATGCAACGTATAAGAATATAAGGCAGCATAATATTTTATATTTTATTTCGTTCGTACGGACACTCATGAGCTTCATATAAATAGCGGAAATGTGTACTGTAATGGAGAAAAAAATATTTTCAAAATCCTGTGCTTACAGGTTTTGAAACCTCGCTTAATTTATGTTTATGTATTTTAGACAAATATTTATTGCTCCATAGCTAGAAACAGCGCAGATATGATATCGCGCAAAGATATGAGTCTATTTGTTTTCCTTACACTGACATATAATTCAGGTACAAGTTGTTGAACGTAAACGATAAGTGTATAGTTTCTGGCAAACAACTAGATGTGTGAGTAACATCACAATTCCATAAAATTGTTAGATATGCGTTAAAAAGCGTTTCAAAATACCTCCCACTGCACAATAGAGGTTCATACTATCCAGAACTATAACCTTTCATAAATGTTTTCAGTAAGGAGTGGCCGACATTTCCGCCAAGTAGTTTGCCGATAAGTAAACTTTATGTTATGTATTCTACAAAGATTATATACGATGATCCTTTAACTACAAAATTTACGGTAAGTAGGTGTCCCAGTGATCTGGAAGGACGCGATCTTGAACCACTTCAAGGTGATTTCCCGGCATTCACCTTGACAGTCTAAGAAGAAAAACACTTCGCATAGGCTAGCAGGTAATAGAATCAATATTCGATTCGGGTATCTCCCGCATTCAAGTCTAGAAATCACGTGAATAGTAAACGTTTAATTTATGTACTTTATTTTGCAACTATTTCATGCACCTTCGTTACCTTGTCTAAAGAAGAATGGTAGGGGTGTCGAAACAGCAGACGATGGATGTTTGCTTATTTATTACTACTGTAACAGCAGCTGAGGTTATATAACGTCGAAAAGGAAAAGAGAGAATTTTAGTTGGGAGGAGATGGTTACAATGTGAGACAAAGATGTCGTTCCCTAACTGAAAAAAACTATATCGAAACTTTGTCTCCAGAAACTGAAGAAAATTACAAAAAACCGTTAGAGTAACCGGTTTTTTTACCAAATACCAAACGGAGGAGGACCATAAAATAAAGCCTAGCAGTAGGCCTCGTTGTATCAAGACATTCAAAGACAAAAATAAAACTTTTTGAAATCTCGTATTAACACATAGTGAATTAATAACAATGTTGAATCGCTTTATTAAAATAAGGCTAAGCTCCAGCTGGATTATTTAACTAAAACATTCGACTACCCACTCTTTTGCTTACAGCCTATTTGTTAAGGGAAGGATATTAGTGTTATTAAGTACATAGAATATCTTCTTCGTCTTCTTAAAGTGCCTATCCGTTCCGGATGTTGGCGATCAGCATAGCAATTTGAGCTTTACTGGCTGCTACTTGAAACAGCCCTCCAGTGGACACCGAGAATCAAGTTTTTAGGTTCTGAAGCCAGGAGATTCTTGGCCTGCCAGGTCCCCTCTTTCCGAATACTTTTCCCTGAATTATCAGCCCAGAACCAAAAAATTGGAATGTTGTGCTCTTACATGCCACATTAAGCCAGAAATAAAAAGAGAAGCAACAGAGAAAATCATGTTACCCAATTACTAATCCAACATTAAAATTATTTCACCGATATTTTATAAAACTATTGTTAGGTGAATCTGACTGAAAAAAACACCTATTAGTGGTCTCGCAGGTCCTTTTTCGAGGTTATCCACCACCGAAATACCGTTTGTCTGGCATTGAATGAAAATACCAATCAATAGTTGCCGTTTTTTATACACGTATGTACCAGGTTCACCTTGACTGTAAGTTTATCCCCATCATACAGTGTGTTCAAAAATTATAATGTAACACGATAAACTTCTAACTGTAATGTAAAGTGAGATTAAAAGTTACGAATGGGTTATTAATCTTACGACTAAAGTATCCCTTCTGTGGATGCATTTTGTCATGGTCGGAAGACTCAGTATCCTAGTGATCCAGATCTTCATGTTTTGTAGGTATCATGCCCGATGTCTGACCGCAGGTGTGGATAAAGATAAACCCACAGCGCAACGTGTTAATAAAGACGGGACGGATTGAAAAGTACAGGTTCTTAGTCACAAAGAAGACAATTCATGTAGGGGAAGGAAACCAAAATAAAAAGCATGTTAAGCCAAGACCCCGTAGCCATAGCGGAAACATCTGTCTGTGGAACAGAAAACCTAAGAGAATTATCCTGCCTTTAGATTCGTGCTATGGCCTGGAAACTCATTCTCGTGTCTCATTTTGAAAGAGTAATGAGTATTATGGGAATAATTGTTATAACAATAATAACTATAAACATTGGCTAAAACATCTGGAAAGAATGTCTAGAAATCTAATCCCAACCTGTTTCATCATTACAAAAGTTTGAAGATTCCAGGGATGTTCGATAAAAATGTGAAAGGGACTTTATAATTCTTGTCATTCCTGATTATGATGATAAGTTAAGAGAATCTACTCACTTCTGTATTTACGTCTGATAAAGGTAATTTTTGGCTTCGATATTTTGGAACGGAATGCGTCATCAATATACCGAAAACTGTTTACTTTCATCCGTATCATGTAATTTGTCAATTGGTGAATTAATCAGAAATTAACTGAAATAACTGATATTTTGCGTTTGAGAACACTGTATCTGATTCAGAAACTTGATGTTCCTATATTTCTGTCCGAGCAATACATAATAAGTTCTGTAAATAACTTATCAACAACGTGTTAATTCAATCAGATAACCATGGAAGTAAGATTTAGCAACTCACGAGAATATTGTTAATGTTCTGGATTTTTCGGTACCTGTTTTTTCTGTTGTTCCGATAATACTCGAACTCCTTGTTACCGCCTCTCCAGGCAGTCACGAGGTGATTCCAGACGCTCAGATTCAGCGTGTCGAACTCGTCGTGCCACAGGAGGCTCTCAGCAGATACTGTGGTCACAGTTGCCAGAGAGAGCAGCACCACAGCCTGCAGCGACCCGGCCATATCTACCGCCGACGAGACAAGACAGGTACAGACGGCGCGGCTCCCGGGATGAGCTCGGCCGAGCTGCAGGGATATTCATGTTATCAGAGAATTTATGTAGGGTCAGTTCTCTCGTTAACTGTCTAGGGAATCCACACTATTAACAGAAACACAGCAACAAAAATATACAGCACGGATTCTTACAAAATACGCACAAGAAAGCGCATATATCGAATACCGTGCAAGAAATCTGACTACAAAGAAATTAGTATTATAATCTCTCATTTGGAATCGCATATTAAATATCCATGTTGAATCCCATTGAAGATAGATTTTACATTAGGAATTAACCGTGGGTTTTCTCCTTCCTTCAATAGTTATTATTTTAAAATATAAAATAATCACACCTTCTTCGAAAGTATTTCACAATAAATCATTTCCCGGTTGCCATCTTGTTTCTGCAATTCCATATTTACTTCTTAAAAGTCTGCTTGCGTCACTGACTCGGAGATCGAAAGATTTTGTTGGGATCGCACTTGAGGAAGCCAGCCAAGCAGCAGTCTAGACTGAAGATTGTACAACCTACACGTAACTAGCAAACCAGTGCAAAGTTCGCTAAACACAAATTTGCAAAGTTGAATTGAAATTATTTAGCATGTCTAAATAAACAAAATTTCACTGAAATGGCAGACAAACTCAAAGTTCTTGGAATTACTTTCGATGAATTTTTAACTTTATTCCTTTAAAACTTAAAGCCTCTCTCTACAAATTGCAAAATTTGGCTTTTAAATCCAAGCGAACACTTTTTCTCATTTCCAACATCGATGTATGTGTGTGTGTGTGAAGAAGTGGTGTGAAATTATTCTATTTAAGGAACAAAATAAAACCTTCTGTGCTATAAGTCGGTTTTAGATCGTTGGGATAGGTGGTACGAATATTATGGTTAAGTTATTATATGAGCATTATGAAATAAATTAAAGTTAGAAATCAAAATTATAGAAATGAACAACTTGTATATAATTTCAGTACGCAGACATTAGTAGAATTTATCTCTTAAAATTGTCAGACAAGGCATGCCTAATACAGTTTAATTACACCGTCATATTTTACTCAACTTCTACCAGTGTTTATTTCAATTACACTAACGCATTATCGCACCGTTTCACTGGGGACACCTTTGAAAGATGTTTCTTCTGTCACTTAGTCGTCTTCAGATTTATTTTACATTGTTTTGTTTGCATAAGCTCTTACACTAATTTTTGTTGACTCCGAACCAATAACGCACGAGGCCAAGCATTTACATGAAAACGATTACTTTAATATAACCACGTGGTAGAAGAGGAGACAACAGATAAATATGTAAATATTTGTAAGTTTTAATATATAGAATATTGCATTCCACCTGTTTCATACTTAATATATCAACATACACACGGTACGACAGTTTATGCAAATAGAAATTTAAGGCAGACCTGAAGCTGGCCAAGTGATAGTCGAATATGTCGTTCGAAGAGACCCCAGTGAAACAGTGGAATAATATAATAGTAAATGCAATTAACACTGGTGGAAGTGATGTATAAAGTGACGTTGTAGTTCAAAGTTAACTGCATGATCAATACAACAGGTTGTTACAATATAACATTCGCTCCGTCGCTATGTTGGTACTCCGAAACAACCAAAATAAGTTTATATTGAAGTTACATATGTGTTTACAATTTATCAGTACAAGAGTTCCCGAATACGTCGTTGTTCGTTCAGACAGTTCTCACGGTTGCTGGTTTCAGCTTTTATTACAGATAAAATTCTGATAATTGATTTCTGTTTTTGTTATAAAAAAATTATACTAAGATATGGGATATTTTGCCTCGTAGTCAAATAGAGGTTTACCAACGTTTCACAGGTGCTTACTCACCTAAAAAATGGCAACTAAAGCTTACTCCCATGGTTAATATAATTATATAAATTCTAATATTACTCCGAGCTTGCTGGATAACCAGTGTTAAACAGAGTTCGAAGTCACTACATATCACAAGTATAATTCCAGATACCCTGGAATAACAATGAGGTAATATGAATATAATCGAGATGTGTCGTGCAATACTTTTTGTCCTAGGCCATATCAAGAGGGTGGGTTTGTGTCATCTTACCTAAAATTAGTAATGTCAGTAAAGGTGGTTGTCATTATATAAGAGGGTTGCGTTCCTGCGTTAGAAGCTTCGACGCTGGTAACAGGCTTTAGAACTTGGCGTCTGATAGGATATTGATGCTCCTCATAACACCGTAATAAAACAGCGGGGAATATAAAACTTCTGTAACGAAGACACTAATAACGAGTCTTTCCTGTATTATACAGGAATTAAAACAATTTAAAACTGCAGGCTTCGTTTGGATAGCGTACGTTATTTTAAACATTTCACCTGAAATTGTAAATGACAGTTCTTCAAATAGGCGTGTTAGTTTTGTTTGCGACTTTAAAATATGCTTGTGACTGTGATCTTCTTTATCTGTGTATGAATCAGTAGGCTGGTACAGGAACAGATACAACTTTCATGTCCTGCAACGGTAACCTCGAAATTAGAAAGTAGATCGCAGGTACTATATGTGTTTTGATACTTGCATTCGGGTGTACGTTTAGGTCTGGGTAAGGAAGTGGTGAATTTATTTTCATAGGTTGAGAGCTTGTTGTCTTCAAGACGGTAGCCATATTGTTCTTTTACGCTTTGTACAAATAAGATTTCTGTCTTCTGGGTTGTTGTGCTGTGTAGTCTGGTCGCCCAGACTACACAGCGCAACAACCCAGAAGACACAAATCTTAATACTCACCGTTGTGAAAACCTCAAATCTTACTTGTACAAAGATGCTATCTCCATTATCACCGCTCTGATGATGAAGGCAGCAAGCACCTATTAAACGTGGGTAAATTTTTACCAGAGTACTCGGTTTAGCAACCCATCAGACAGCAATTTTAATACTCACCGTTGTGAGAACCTCAAATCTCATAAAGATTTATTACTTTTGAGGTTATATTGCCATACATCATTCCAGGACCCTGTAACCTATAAAGTGTCTCACTACTTCACAAGTTCGTCCGTCCGCCAGAAATTAAAATGTACGAAGTTGGTGTGGCCTCCAATGGCATATATTTATGCAAAATTTCGTAAAAATTAGCCAGGTTGTTAAAAAGTTTAAGGAAGAGACACACAAATCTACTTTTGCTCAAGAAAGGAAAGTGGTCTATAAATTAATGTCCCCCATTCCCTCGTAAATTTTAAAACTTGAATCCTAGAACATAAACCAAGAGTCTGTTAATTTGCAGAAGTAGGCCTATACTTAATTTGTCGGAATCAGGCAAGTTAATACGGAAATAGTCGGAAACAATGGGAAGTGTTCAAAATAATTTCAAATCTTCTAAAGGCGCAATGGAAGCGAGAATTCTGACGGTGGCAATTCGTGAGGGACCAATTCAGAAGACGTCGTAGACTCCGGCTTAAAAATGAGAAGATGTGGAAATGCTTTCTCTTCTCACCGACTTTTGTAAACAACACCATAACGGTTATTGTTGTCAGAACAGTGTGTGGAATGTTGTTTAGATTCTTCAAGGTTAGTGGTCTTCTGAACAGAAAATTACATTCTACAAACCTGTTATTTTTGGACAGCTTATGATTATTAGCTCTTTATTAGTGCATTTTAAAACATACTTAAATGAAGCATATGAAGAACTGAATGTATTTATTACTTTTATTATTATTATTATTATTATTATTATTATTATTACTCTGTTACTAATACTGACTCCTTTAAATTGGAAAGGATTCAAAGGAAATTTGTAGCTCTATGTTACACTAGATTCTTTAATGGCGTTTGTGCCTATAATTATGATGATATATTAGTTAGATTTTTTGTCGTTGCATTTAAGGAGGAAGCTTTTGGATGCCCTTTTCCTCATCAATGTTTTTAAAGGGAAAATTATTTGCTCATCTGTTTTTGATACAGTTAGTCTCTGCGTACCCACTGGGTCTATCAGAGACTACTCTACCTTTACTGTACAACGCAATTTCAAACTAAGTCCCTCTGTAGGAGCATCGACATCTTTAACAAAGATCGTGTTTTGCTTACCGATGTCAATACCATTGTTCTTTTTTATTGTTTATTTAGTATAACATTTTATTTTGTATGTTGTTAGTCCAAAATTTAACTATTTTAATTTAATTATTATTTTACTTATGCATAACATTTACCTCATTATTTTGCAATAAATTAATATTGTACATTTATATATTCAGTTCATTGTTTGTTTGCTTTTGTATTGTTGTTAGTGCTTGGCTGTTATTGGCCTTTTTGGCTGTTGTCAACCACTTTAATAAATGAACTGGATTATTATTATTATTATTTGTATCTGTAATTGGCCGTCTGGCTGTTGATGCAGCACTCTAATAAAAATAATTGAATCGAATTATTTAATGAGACAGAATAGTTCAACCAGTAACTGAAGGATCCAGATTTAATTTCCACAAAATTCTATTTTTCTACGACGTCTACATTTGCTCGTAGACTAAAAAAACCTCATATGTAACAGGTACTGGAAGAATTTTTCTCGGGGGTAAAGCTGCCGGAGCGTAAAACTGATTACTGATCTGCATCGCATGTCCAGACCTACAATGCATGCTTACTTCCATTACCACTATTCGACTTCATTACGTCATCCATGAGTGCCGCTACAACTTAACCCCTTTTATCCTGTATTTTTACTTGTTTAAGCTTATCGCTTAATGAAACGCCTACATTCGACACTGGGAATTTAAAAATAACAGAAAGTGGTGTATGAAATGCACCATTATTATAGCATAGCTTATATGTTGCATTTAGGCTTACCTCAGCATGTGAAGAACCGAAATTGACGTTTTAGATTAATGACAACTAATGGAACTAGTTGACAATGTCAAATTTGTAACAATTATTGAAGTTTAATGATAATTTATACTTAAGAAATGGCGAGACAATTAAGTTATTATATGATTTTAAGCTTTTATGGTGATTTATTGTGAATGTTGATGCGAATATATTATTGATGTTGATCCTGTTTTTGACTTCTGGAACCGCGTAAAATTTGGTTGTCTAAATCAGTGGTATTCAACCTGGGGTACGCCTACCCCCGGGGGTACGCGAAGACATCTTATGGGGTACGTGAAATTTAAAAAATATATTTTATTTTATGATAAACACTGAATAATCAGTCATGTAATTTATTTTATTTAATTTAGATTTAGATTATATACTATGTATAACTTGACAAACAAGTTTGGGGGTACAAAGTTGAAGAGAAATTATATCTGGGGGTACGCGAACAAAAAAGGTTGAATACCACTGGTCTAAATCACCAGCCCTGACAACAGATGCAGTATGAACCTCTGAAACATCGATAACACAGCCAACTTCAACACCTCGGTTCCAGCACCAAAAATCATGATTAACATGAATAGCATATTCGCCCCCTCTCCAAATTACAGAAGCATGTGCAA
This sequence comes from Zootermopsis nevadensis, assembly GCF_977971745.1. NCBI lineage: Eukaryota > Metazoa > Arthropoda > Insecta > Blattodea > Termopsidae > Zootermopsis > Zootermopsis nevadensis. The sequence continues at coordinate 65,958 of NW_028259151.1, read as the reverse complement.
TTTTATAACTCTTAAGAAGTTTCACGCTATCTTAGATTTTATTTAAAGTACATGTTCGGGAAATACAATAAAATTGAGAAATGTCACGAAGAAATTCTCTTTATAAGGATTGTTATTTGTCATAAAAAAAATTATGTTCGTACAGTAAGTGAATTTTCAGGGCACAGAAGGCTATTCACAAATTTCTTTTCGTAGAAGCAGATAATTGTTTAATAAAATTACAAGATAAACGCGATAGGGATGTGAACGTGAAATGTTTTAGTTGCACCTCGCACTAATCTATGCTGTTCATCTGGTACTGTTGAAAATTTCAATTGGCGAAAGATATAACACAAATGGTATTTTGTATCTGTAGTTTATTTCGACTCTAACAGTACCTCAGATTATATTATCGAATGTTAGGACAATTAATGTAAAATAAATAGGATAGGATACGGAAGGAAGAAGTCTTGGCCTAATTAAATTTTTATCGCAGTTTTTGTCTGGGGGGGACTGATTAAAACCACGAAAATCTTAGATTAGCCGATATTCGGGTCGGGATTTGAATCCGGGATCTATTTAATACGAAACAAAAAGTCATCCGTTCAGCCACTTCGTTTGTTAACACGGATGCTGTTGATAAATACTTTTGTTTCAGAAATATCGTGGAAAAGGATCACTAAGGGACTAAAATGTTGACGAAAAATGGTGTTAAATTAGTCATAGAATTAGATGTGGGAGTGTAAACTAAATATCAATGAGAATTTATACCTCAGAAATTGAGAATATGAAATTTTCTTGAAAAACTTAAAGTCTGTTGCAGACACAACTAGTTCCGACTGGAAACAAGGTCAGTAGAGCAACTACCCGTATTTCCTATTATGTGATAATGGTGAGGGTCGGAATACAAATCCAAATACTTCCCTCTTCCGAGAAATCTCTGCCTAGACAGCCATGATGTACATACAAGAGTCAATTGCTACAATATGACGCGAATGCTAATAAATATCAAACTCCGGTAACAAAGCCTGTCTTGCCACTTTAAAGAAAAACTAAATACGTCTTCGTCCTTGAGACTTCTTCCGTAAAAGGGCGTACTTTATTTTGTCATATTCTTTTGGTGCAGACATATTATCCGAGCTATTTCCCCTGTCAGATGGGTTCATTTCTCCATCAAGACAACATAATCTGCTGTAATCATTGATTTTATGTTGTTTAATGACTAAATTAACTCCATGAAACAAATTCTTTCTTGCGATCCGAACTTAATAAACGCTCGGGGAAGCAATTCTGCATCTTTTACAGAATCAAAAGGTTCATTACCACACTCACAAGATTTCGCCAGTGAAAACCAACCTGAGTGAGACGAACCTATTCCACGCCTTCCCACCTTATTTCTTTAAGATCTAATTTAATATTATTGTCCCATCTACGCCCAGGTCTCGCAAGTGGTATCTTCCACTTAGGTTTACCAGCTACAATCTTGTAAGCATTTCCTGTCTTTCCCATGCAACCTCAGAATCTCGTAGTATGCTAGTTTCTTACGATAAGCAGTTTTTAATCCCCGTACTCAATCCCCCAAGCTGGAGAACAAGCCCTTGTAAGACGTTCGCCACTGCCTCTTCAATATTCTGCGTGTTAAGTGATAAAGTTGAAAGCAACTGTCACTTACCAGCTTCTGGCAGGAACTGCTGTTGCTTTGAAAAGCTGAAATTATTTTTTGTAGAGTTATGTTTGGTTGGTGTCAGGAAAATGCTTGGTGTGAGTCACACAGTTCCAGCCGGAAAGTGACAGTTGCGTTCAACTTTATCAGTGAACGCAATGCAAATTTAATAGGCACTATGAAGACATGGGGCTCGTCCACTAAACCTGGTCGCTTAACTTCAGAATTTCTTAAACAAAACGGAAAAATTGTCTAAAGTAATGGGTAAAACAGGATGTGTACTGAAGTGGCCGTAACCTGTTTCAAGGCAACAGATCGAGTTTCGCCTGGAAGAACTGAGGAGAGCCATGAAATCGCCAGTCAGGACAGTTGGTGTAACCCTGTCGAGATATAAACCGCGTACCTCTCGATTATCAGCCTACAGACTATTGATAAATCAACGTGCTTTGTATTTGAGAGTGAGGCAGAGGATTCTCATCAAAGTAAATCGTTGATTCGCAAAACGGGGAGAGCAAAACATGTTTTACGTGTAAAACGAAACGTGATTGGGACGCTAAGTTTTGCAGCATGATTTGATGTTTGAATAGTCATTCTTACTGTGTGGTAGAACATATATTTAGTATTTAACCAATAATACATTAAAACTGACACCGACATTTCTGTGGAGTAAATTATGCTAGTGTATGTTATCAAACGTGGAACTTACTTCTTGAAACTAAGGGGAAATTCCAACAGAACACTAACGGAAACTTCCCTTACAGTTATACTAGACTGCACTTACTTCCGCCAGCTGGTGGTCCAGTTGCAATAATTTTTTGGAGCCATGCACAAAAAAAAAAGAATTGTGAATCCCTACCTCATAAAGAAAGATTTCCTTTTATTTTGAAAGTGGAGTTCAAAAGGTTGGCATGGTCGTGTATTTTTTGCCTTCTCAAATTAAACTTGCGTACAATTATTCAGTGCAACATGCTGAGACACGTCTGTGATATAACAAAAATGTAACAATTTAAATAATATTATTCAGTATATGCTTTTAAAATATAACTTGATATAATATGATATAATGTACCACAACATAGTATTATATAATATTGTATAATGTAATATGATACGTGATACAATGCAATAAAATACAACATATCCCAACAAAATGCAATATAATGTTCTCAATATACCTTACTAAACTGAACTGCTATTTGTTAAGTTAAAATGGTACATATTTATTACAAAATGTAAAATATTTTACAAAGTAAGAGTGCACATATTTTGGATACGTGGCGAAAAGGACGTAAATATTTTATGTACGTTAATCTACCACATACGTTTTCGGCTAGATGAACATTACGAATAATCTCAATAGTAAAAACTAGTTGCAAAAAGTATTATTAAAACTATATGGAGAGCCTATTTTACTCCTGAGATTATTAAGGTAAATTTATCACTAGAAGCAAGCAATATAACAAATATTTGACTACTCTGTGGCAGCTAATAAGTGATCACGTATCCTCCTTTAACGACAGTAGCCAGCTGATGGCAGATATAAAACCCCTTCACCTTGTCTGACATTAAAATCACTGCTACGTATTTAAATTCCACCCATTAAAATGGAGCATAAATACGACCGATATTTAACACAGTTATCTGTTGATTCAATGAGTCAGGATAGCTCAGTCAGTATAATGACTAGCTACGGGTTGGACGACTAGGGTTCGATCCCCGACGGGGTCAGAGGATTTTTCCTCTAGCCTCTGCGTCCAGACCGGCTCTGGGGCCCACCCAGTCTCCTCTACAATGGGTACCGGGGTCCTTTCCCGGGGGTAAAGCCGGCCGGGGCGTGACGCTAACCACTCACCCCCATCTAGTGCCGAGGTCAAGGAAGAGAGGAGCTATACCTCCACTCACCCCAAACGCCTACATGGCGTATAGTGGGACAAACTTTACTTTTTACTTTATCTGTTGATTCATCCAATATAAAATGGGCTAGACATGTATTCTTTCGAATATAATTTTGTAACAGTATTCAGCAGTATAATCCATTTCTCTTTTAATCCTCTGACCTCGTGTTAAATAGTGACAGTTGAGATCTGAAGTTTTCACGATGGGAGAAAGATAATATTGTAATGTACTTTGTTAAAAATATCACAACCTAAGCGAAACTTACATACGCTAAAGTTTAGTTCATGTATGGTTTAGATTAAGGTCTCGGTCCTTGTTTAGAGCCTCAACAAGACTCTAACTTCGAAGATGGCTATCTTCTGGGTTCTTCAGCCGTGTAGTCTCTTATCAGTTTACCGACGTTTCAGAGGTCTTTGCTGCCTCCATCATCAGGGGTATGAGTCTTGATGATGGAGGTAGCAAAGACCTCTGAAACGACGGTAAACTTCTACCAGTCTACACGGCGCAACAAGGCAGAAGACAGCCATCTTCGGACACACCACCGTGAAAACCTCAAATCCTACTAAGACTCACTTTAAACGTACATTTAAATTTTAGGCTTTAAAACGTTAATACATCCACAGGGGGAGTGTTTATTCCATAATCAAGATTTATACAGAAAATGAGAGGAAGTAAATGTCGACACAAATGACACGATTGTATAGAAGTGAAGAACACAAAACATTTTTACTTACCAACTACTGGATTCCCAAAGATGACTATAATGGTGTTTGTAAGCAGACGTCTCTACCACAGTGCGCTTTATATACCGCACAGGTGAAAGTAAGCATGCTATTTCTCAGCGATAAAATTTAAATGCGCCGTTATCTGTATTTTGACATTAAGTACGAAGTTAGAATTACAACCAAAACTTAGGTAATAAAAACTTCTTCGTAACTCTACTTGAGCTACAAGCTAACTAACTAAAAATTATGTGGAACTGAGTCATTATTCAGTAGGTAATAGTCGCCCAGTTGAGCTCAGACAAGAAATTTCCTATCTTTTATGGAATAAGAAGTTTCATTACAATGTTCACAGAAACCCCTTGTGACATTACTTTGCTGAATGTGATTGTTCGTTGCTGTTGAATACAGAATCATTCTGTGGAGAAGAATACAACTTCAGAAACTAATAGTTCTTCAGCCAGTAAATAAACTCCCTGTTCTTTATGGAACTTTAGGTTCATTACCGTAGTCACAAGATTCCATCACCGGGCCTGAGACTGATTAGTTCTGTCCACATTATTCTTTGTAATCTATATCATTATAAGTAATTTGAATATTAGCCTTTCTTTTATCGTCAGTTTTTCCCAAGTATTCTCGTCCCTTCTTTTATTCTATCAAAACATCTTTATGCACTTCTTTTAACTCTCCCATTAGTTCCACATCTCTGTCCATATAATTCTGATTATGATCTGCAGTTCCGAACATTTCCGAACGTACTCTGCTGTTATTTTCTTCAAAAATGTAATTTTGGTTTGTTACTGTCTTTCCCGCATATTTTAACTTTGTCCCATTTCCGAAGGATTTATTAAAAATTTTCTTTAATTCTAGTGACGAAATACGAACATACATTGTAGTAGAGTGGTCTATAACGTGATTGGTTTTCTTTACGTTTATTTCTAGATCAACCTCCTTACTAGCGTCTTAATTTCTGTGTATTTCCTTTTCGTGGCTGTTAATTTCAGGCATCTAAATCGAATTCATTTCGAAAGTAAACAAATATTGCTAAAGTCCACTCCCTGTCATAACCTACAGACGCGAAATTATTTCTCTTTAATATAAGCCTACTATTGAAACATTAATAATATCCGCTAAGAGTCTATTGCTTAGCCCCAAATACGAATGGAACAGGAAGAAGATTAGTTATTTAATTACTAAATACTAGTACATACACAGTTATTTACATTGCATTATATTGTCATAGGTGACAAGTCTTTCAATATTTCTAATCGCAACAAAACATTATCAAACTTACTCTTTTGTTCATTATCCTATATCTTATGACAGGTGTTCTGCTACTTACTCGTACATGAATAAATTAGGCCTGCAGATACAATCAAATAAGTACGTGTCTACATTTTATCAGCTAGAAAATGTTTCTTGAGTGCGTGGAAGAAGCATTCAGTGTGGGTTAAACAGCTGTACGCTTTATACATATTAAGTTGTATCTAAATATCTGAAAATTTAGAATACGCTGCTGAAAATACCCAAATAAAAAGTGCATAACTGATAATTCAGTGCAGTTTCCATAAATACGCTTTTCTGCGCTGTATTTCACGTGGAAAGATTTACGAATCGCTACTGTCACTTTTTGACCTTCGTATCTTTTATCTTAAAGCGCAGGTGCAGCTCATGTTGGAGCAGGAAAACTAACATTTAAATGTGTAATTTAATGTGCACTTTTGTGTTCGGTATATTTCGTACTCTGTGAAATGCGAAAAATAAGTCACGACAACAGCTTCATAAACGTGTCGGTCGCCTCAAAATGTGCGCGAAACCTCTTTCTCAAACAGAATTTAATTCAAATTGTTTTCAAACTACACCAAAATTTTAACTTATAAATTAAAGGATTCCTCCTAGATACAACTACACCCGACTCACTAATAAAAGTTTAATCGATTAGTTCCACTATTAAATACGTCTCTCCGATTGCAAAATCAAGAGCTTTTTCCGTCATTCATGCATGAATGACATAAATATCACAGAACTACTGTTACTGGTGTAAAGCAATCTCTGTAATTAGCATTATCTTTTGAAGGAGAAAAGAGATGTGGAGTAAAATTTCACGCATTTTTAACCTTGGTAGTAGGTGGATGATAAAGGCCAGCTTTAAGCTCCGACTTTTTTGTTTTGAGAAACCTTTGATGCAGCTAACCTGAGAAGGAAAATACATAACTGCTATTTATATTCATGCGGAAAGAATGAGTAAAATCCTTACGAATATCTTTTGAATTTCTCACTAAACATGGTACTATGAAGACAAATATTCTTGGGTTTAGGGATGATAAAAGTTATCTGTTATATGTTTAAGTACAGATTTCGAATGGTCTTGCCTCTGATAACAGTTTGGGAAAAAATGTAAGAATATAAGAATTTGTCAAAATTTCCAGCAGTAAACATGTGAGAGTACAGTCTAAACTTTGCCAGTGGAAAATTTCGTTCGAATCTTTCTATGTAAAATAAGAGTCATCACAGATGTAGGAAAACTAAATACAAACAATTTCTTAAGTTCTGAACGTTAGTCGCATCACACGCGTGTTAAGTTTCATCGGATTTAACTAAATTAAAAACACTAATATATAGTTGTATCAATATTTCTAGACATCGGGAGGGGATCCCTTATGTAATGACGTAGAAGCAGAGAATTAAACCTGATGACGGCAACATTGGTTCAAAACGTGTTCTTCAAGTGAACAGACATTGAACAGGGTGTGTGAAAAGCGACGTACAGAACAACCAAGGCACAACAAACTCACAATGAGTATCAGAGGGGTCTATAACTGGGAGCAAAGCAGACGGAACTAGTGAGGTTTCAGACATACGTTGTAGATCTTAATAAGATCTATATCTTATATCATGTGCCAATATTTTTACGGTAAGTTGGTTTCGAGAACGTTAATAAACCTTGATTTTGGCTTCATATGAAGCACGGTTTGCGCTGGAACGACACAAACAAATACGAACTTTGCCGATAAATTTTTATGAAGACCTCAGTATCAAATTTTAAATATAGCCAGTTCATTATCTTTGATAGGAAACGTGTGGATATACAGATATGCCTCCCGGTATGCTTTCATTTTGGGTTCTCTGTGCGTAAGAACACAAATATTTAGAAGACCAATAGACATGCGTTCCTCACGATGTGTGTGGCAAGCAAAACACTATATGAAGTTTTAAATTTCAGGACTTAATACTGTCTTAATTGTATTTCCTAATGTTTTAAAACTAATGGACATACAAATGACAAGAAGCTGTGCCTCTTACACCGACGGAATAAAAGTAGTGACCGAGTTATTACGTAACATTAGAATCAACGGGAATGTCACTTATATACAGCTCCGGTAAGGTGTTTTCTATAGAGTTCGACTCGATATTGTATACAGCATGTACTACAGTGCTCTGTGATCCCTCTCCCATGAGCGATTGCCTGTTATTCAGAGAATCCATAGATCAGAAAGTCAGCTAAGAAACAACGCGTGCTGAGGGCGATCTGTCATCACTTGACACACACTCCCTTAGGAATGTAATTCCTTTCCAAATTACTGCATTAGCCTATTTTGGAAGCAAATGTTCCTACTTGATACAGAATTAGACTTGGATGAGGATAGGTAGGTAAGATCGCAGACAGATAAGGCGGGAATCCCTCTCCATGGACTGCAACCTTGACGTGGTGAGAGGGCTTGTGTGCCTCTTTGATCTTGAGGAAGTGCAAACGATGGACCTTCAGGATCAGACAGGCAAGACTAATGGCAGATCACATGAAACTAACCGTCTATCATAGTGGAGAGACGTCTTTAGTCGACGACAAACCTTCACACTACAAAAGAAGAGCTGATATTAAATAATAGCCCATTAATATTCGCGTGCGTTTCTAATGTAAATTTTAAAATTGTGGAAAAATATTGGTTTAATGAGCGTTGAAGAGGCATTCACTTATACTATGTTGATTCTGACTGATCTTATTTTCCATTTTTAATATTTTAAAATATGTTTGAAAGAAATTAATCATGTGAAGAGAGACGCTCACATCGCCGAAAGAGAAAAGAGCTCAAATAACAAAATTTCAGCAAAGATAAGGAGCATGTCATCAGCTCACACTCAGTTTTGAAAATTCCTGCTGTATTTCGAGTTTAGAAGAAAATAATCTGAATTCACGAAGAGATGAACACTGATTTTCTAAAGATTTAAAACAATATATTTTCGGAGGACCTCATTGTTTTTATAATTGTCCTCTCTCCATGAATATATACACATAAATCTTTATTTCAGATTAGATTACATAAGCTTATATTATTGTAAATAACAGTACGCAATATTTGGTGGTAAATAGATGATAATAAAGCATCTTTAGGAACGATATTTTAACTATTATATTCACTGACATGTATCGAATTATTAAGCCCATGATAACCTTTCGAGACAAAAAAATCAATAAGATATGTAATCATTTGTTGATTTCCCCGCGGTAACACTGCAACCACTTTATTAATTAATGTCTAAAAAGATCAAGACATTGTCGTTTTTCTCATATTTCTAGAGACGATATCACCTTCAATGGGGTGATTAAGACCCTCATAACATAAGCTTATCATGGACAGATTCTTAGGGGTGGGAAAGGCATCACTATGTTTTACTAGATTTTCTCAATCCATCCAAATGTAGCGGAGCATGAATCGATAAGTTCATGCACTGTGAAAATTTTGATAGTTGTGAGTTAAGTTAACTCTTTTATGTGCTGTTTTGTCATCATGTTTTAAAACATTTCCACGTCCTATTTTTTCTTTGTAAAAACCACAGTTTGCTTCTATTAAATTTATCTGAAAATTGTAGGTCAAACTATCTAACTAGATGGCTTACCGAAACCGAAGGTTCATCACCGATTTAACCAAAGCCCTCCACCGGACCCTGTCTTGGGCCAACAAAATCCCATCTCCTTCAACTTTTATCCCCCATAGATCCCGCCAAAGATTATCCTCCCATCTACGTCTAGGTCTCCCCAGCGGTCTCTTCCCCTCAGGTTTCCCAACCAGTACCCGGTGCACACCTCTTGTCCCATCCATGCGAGCTACATGCCTCGCCCATCTCATTCTTCTCGACTTAATCACCCTGACAATATTGGGGGAGGAGAACATTTTTAAGCTCATCATTATGCAGTTTTATGCATGCCTCATCATTTTCTCTCCTAGGCCCAAATATCCTCCTCAACACCCTATTCTCAAACACCTGCAATCTATGTTCCTCCCTCGGAGTGAGTGACCATGTTTTGCACCCACAGAAAACTACAAGCAAAATTATTGTTTCGTATATTTTAATCATCAGGTTCTTATAAATCAGACGGGAAAACAAAATAAAGTAGATTCCGGTTAATTGGGCCATCGTTTAATCGGGGCAGCGGTTTATTTGGGGCAAATCTTAAAGAACAAACATTTTTAACTCTTTACGTGGAACTTCGCATACTTAGGACAGCCGCTTAATTGGGCCAAAGGTCCCGATGTGTCCCAATTAACCAGAATCCACTGTATTTTGAACTGAGATGTAGCAAGCATTTTCAGAATTTAGTCTCCTCCTAACTGCCTCATGAATATAATTCTGATTTGGTCTTGTTGTTATCATACATTTGAACTTTGTCAATTGTAGGTCAGTTTTATTAATCTTTAATTTGGTGGCAAGTAGGCGAAAAGATTATATAATATGACGAAAATAATTTACAAAAAAATATCCGGCTCACTCACTCTTTGGTGCAGGATATTCTTTAAAACGTCACTTGTAAACTCGGGCTTGTCAAAGAATAGGCAATTTTCTTTATGAAACCTGAAGGTTCATCACCGTGTTCGCAAAAGCCAACGCCCCTACTAGTCATTAAAAGTATTTCTGTGTTCGCTTTTACAGTATATTATCGCCCAACAGATTAATATCATCAGCATTGACCAAAACCTGATGTATGCTTCTGAATTCCAAACAGAACTGATATTCTTGGATTTTCTTAATGGCATATTTTAAGACAAAATGAAAAGCAGCGGCGATGGATCATCACCCTGTTTCAGGCTATTCTGAATAGGAAATGTGTTGGAGAAACATTTATCCGTACGAATTTTACTACAGGTTTCACTTAAACAGCTTTTAATTCGTCTGACTAGCTTCTTAGGTACACGAAATTCGGAAGTAGGCCATGATCCCCTGAATGAGAATAAGCTCAAAGGAATTGTCTTAGAGGGATTATATTTTATTTAACTTACTTTAATTTCATGCTTTGTGCCAATTGTCCCTAAAATGTCTTCTATAAACCTCAAAATGCGGTATGTAGGCAAAACAATCAATGACAGCAACTCATCTGATTGCGAGTGCTGCCACCTTCAATGCGATTGAGACTAAGTGTGACCAACATCAACTTCTGTTTCTGGCAGATTTAGTGTCTATTATGGCTGAATTACTCTTGGCAAAACTTCTAATATCAGATAACGTTATAGGCATAAAATATGTACTTTTAAATCTGGTATTTATAATTCCAAATTTCCAATTGCTCCTTACAGCATTACTATCCTAGAACCTATGTTGGTATTAAACTATGCAACGAACTGTTGGTATTATCTCTGGAATTGTAGGCTGGCAATTGCAAATGGTGGCTGTTAATACTTTTAGCAGCACGTGGTTAGGTCGCTTACAATAATTTGTCACCTTTCGCAGAGCTTTAAATATGGTCTCTAAGAGGAAGAAGAAGGTATAGAATGCTATAATTTATGACTATGATCACTGTGAAATGTTATTTTATTGTGCTGAATTGGAAAAGTGATTGTTTTAAGTTAACCTTACATGTATTATTTCACAATGTTTATTATTGTTGCTTTACTGCATAAATGTTTATTATTTGCAGTATGAGTCTGGGGAAGGCAACAGATATGTGTCAAGAAAGACAGCCCTAAAGATGTTGCAGTTATCACTCAAGGATTTTCGGAAGTTATGCATATTGAAAGGAATATATCCGAGGGAACCACGTAATAGAAAAAGAGCCCAAAAGGGTGCACCTGGAATCAAAACATTGTATCATTTAAAGGATATTCAGTTCTTAATGCATGAACCCATCATATGGAAACTTAGGGACTATAAGGTATGTCATAGTTCCCATAAAGCTAACTTGGTTGCTTGAGATTAGTTGGTTACTGATCTGCTTGGATGTTTCATTGTAGTGTCATATCAGAGAGTTTGTTGTTACTGGTGCTTCCATGTTTAATGCCCACCTGTAAATGCTGATCTTAGTCTACCTAAGATATTTCTACAGCAGTGTCATATGTGCTAAGAAATGTAAAAAGCTGGTGCTAGTGTTGTGTATTTACTTACTTGTTGACCATGGTAGTTTTATTTTAAACTGTATCATGTTAACTTTCAACTCAGTTATTAAGATCAGACCACCAAGGTGCCCATGCATGTACTTGTTGGTATGATGTCATACTGTTCATTGATGATGGCCTCATAGGCTGAGATGTGTTTATGATTTTAATTTTGTAATCTGTTGTAATAATCACCAGTCTGTGATAAAAGGTAGTTGGTATATAGCTTTGTTCATTAATTTAGCTGGTGTAGGATAGAGTGCAGTGATGGACTTTGTTTGTGAACTTTTGAATCCATTACAGATGCTAATTTCTTACCAATTGAATGCAGGGCTGTGGAATCGAAAGTAATTTTAGGTGGAGTTGCTGTCAGTAAAAATGCACCGACTCCAACTCTAGCCTCGATATAAAATCTTAAGAAAATACTATTTTAACACTTTCACTACCGTGTGAGCTGCTGGCAGCCTCATACTTAGGGAGATTCAATGACGCGTTGAGCCACATGGTGTGGGAATAATGCTTTGTAACTTTGGCTCCTATATCTTAAGAATACAAACTGTGTACAAATCAACCAATTTCTGCAATAACCATTAGACTTATATTTAAATATAGGTTATAAGTCTAAAAAGTAGCCTGATGATTCACGTGGTGGTGATGAAATCTCTTATGGTGCCATTTACCATTTTAGCAGGTTTACCATTATTAATACATATTGAGCTTTTATGAAAGAGTCGTAGCTGGAGTTAGATGTTTTGGTACTGACTCCACAGCCCTGGTTGAATGAATATCAAGTGCTCTAGGAAGACCATATACCATTGAGTTACATGCTTTTACAGTACTTCTACAGCATGTTTGAATTTGTTTACATTCTGCAATAAGAGTAGTCATTCATACCGCTACCATAAGAATCTACTTAGTAATTTTTATGTGTGTTGGTTTTCACAGCTGGTGTTTTAGGTGAAAGCCAAAGTTATACAGTAGTAATTTTATTGTCTATGTTTCCTAATATAATTATATTTACAGATTTTTGCAAAGAAAATGGGGAAAGCGAGAGCATTGCGAGACTTTGAGGCCATAAAACGGTACCTAGAAAATCGTCCACATGTTACATTGGATCACATAGTGAAAGAAAGATATCCATCCTTTGTTGATGCTATACGTGACTTGGATGATTGTCTCTCACTATTATTTATGTTCTCAACATTCCCTTCATTGCAACATGTACCTCGTGATCAGTCAGCACTGTGTCGACGTCTTACTATTGAATTTCTTCATGCTGTTATTGCATCACAGGCACTTAGAAATGTCTTTGTATCCATCAAAGGCTACTACTTCCAAGCTGAAATAAAAGGACAGAAAGTCACATGGATTGTGCCACACCACTTCTGTTTTGCGGTAATTATTAATTTAATGTAATTCTTACCAACCACCAGAACTACAGGTAGCCCTCGATTTACGCCGGGGATGTGTTCCTGGATGAACCGGCGTAAACAGAATCAGCATAAATTGAAACTCTTTTATACTCTTTTATAACGTAAATCAATGGGAAGTCAATGACATGCGTTCCTAGCACCCAAACATTGATGAGTAATATAGTGGCATTACATTTAAAGCTCTGAAATAACGTAAATAAAATAAAGGGAATTTGAAAAATATATTTTATACACTTACAATTGGCAATTCGTTGGTCCCCGCGATTGACTGCGATTCTTTCATGTGACTGATGTGTACAGTCATCTCTTCTGTTATCCGATAGTTGCATTCATGTAAGACGCCGACCTGTAGAAAATCGCGTAGTAAAAATAACCCCGGTACCTCCGCAGAGATTAAATTAGTCCTTTGAAAGTTTAAAGGGCCAGGAATGAAATTGCATAAGAGCAAACTTGCATATACAAAAGTTTGCATTTCACAAACAGCTTTTTACCAATTCATTGATCTCATTGGATCAATTTCACGTTTACGAAACATACGTAATTACAGAGATGACTGTATTTATAATTTTTATTCAAAATCAGTGATGTAAGAATTACGATTTAGTATAAGAATCAGTACGAGATACATTGTAAAAGTTATGTTTTTGTTTGTTTGTTTGTCATCAGTCTTTCGACTGGTTTGATGTGGTCCTCCATTTTCAGCTATCTTGCGCCAATCTCTTCATTTCTACATATTTTTTTGCAGACTACATCCTCAAAAATCTGCATCACATATTCCAATCTTTGTCTCCCCCTAAAATTCTTCCCTTCAGCTGTTCCTTCCATTACCAAATTAACCAATCCTGAGTGCCTCAGAATATGTCCCACCATCCTATCTCTTCTTCTCCTAAGATTTTTCCATAGACTTCTTCGTTCGCCCATCCTGTCTAAGACCAGATCATTTTGTACTTTACCAGCCCACTTCATTTTCAACATCCTTCTATAGCACCAAATTTCAAATGCTTCTATCCTTCTTCTTTCTGGCTTTCCCACTGACCATGTTTTGCTGCCTTATAGCGCTGTGCTCCAAACATATAACTTCAGAAAAATCTTTCTTAATTCCAGGTCAATGTTTGACACTAGTAGACTTCTTTTTTTGAAGAAGGCTCTTTTTGCTTGTGCTAATCTGCTTTTAATGTCTTCCTTGCTTCGCCCATCTTTTGTGATTTTGCTTCCTTAAAGCGTTATAAATAATAGTAAAATATATTTTTTTCACTTTTTGACTTGCTGGTTTCAAGATCGGCGTTATTCTGAATTGGTGCAAATCAAGGGCTACCTGTATTTACATATTTACCTTTCTCTGATTTACAAGTTTGATTGGATCACATTATAATTTCCTTTGTCATTCAAAGTGAATACAGAATTTTTTTTTCAGTTTATATATATTCACATATTGGTTGTGATTAAAAATATTTTTGTTAGTAGCACTTGAGTTTTTGTTATGTAATGTGAATCATTATAGGAAACAGTACAGATGAACAATCCTGCAGGAATTTTTGGTCATAAATATATATAATCGTTCCTGTATGGGTAATGCGTTTAACAAGCATAGAAATTTAGGAAGTGGTCATGAAATCTTTTGAAGTGGGAGAACTGGCATTATTTGTCATCTCTCTCTCTTTGTTTGGTAATAAGTATTTACAAAGTAAGCAAATTTTGTGATAGCCATATTTTTGTAAAATGTATAATACCATAGAGGCACATGAGATTACCATTTTCCTTTCAGTTTGATAGCAGTAACTATTTTAACTATGCGTGTGAAATTTACTATGAAGATAGGTCACAAACATACCTACATATATTGTATACTCTTTCCTATATGTTAATAAATGTTAACATTATAATTGTGCAAAAGTTTAATGGTACATCTGATACATGTTTGGCAGTTATGGAAAGTATGGACAAATGGATGTAAGAATTCAGTTTTAAATTTATCTTTGCTATTGAACCACAGAATTAAGCAAAGTTATGTCATATCAGGCTTATTTCAGGTTTGAAATCTTTATTTATTATGCAGTAAATTATTAATTTAGTTTTAGCTTGTATATTCATATTTCACTTTGTTTCTCTATGAAGCCATTGATTTTGTGTGTGCGCGCACACGCACATGCACGAGAGTTATATTTCGTATACTTTTATTTTGCTTCCCTGATATGAGATTGTAGTATAATTCTGAAAGTAGTATTTTGCAACTCCTCATGTTCTTCACTGTTGTGTGGTGTGATTTAAATTATTTTTAGGGGCACGTCGCTGTCCATTGATATTTTGTCTTGTAGGTCGAATTGAACTTCCATACAGTAGTCAGTAGATTTGCTAACTGTTTTGTTTTCCTTCTATTTTATATTCGCTATGTATTTCCTGTAATCTTCAAACAGAAGTATGAAGAATATTAACCCGAATGCAGTTACAACCTACACTAATATGTAGCTTATTGTTGGACTTATTTATAATTCTTTATTTTCTTTGTTTGTAGCCTCAATCTACAATGGAAGTAGATTTCCGAATCATGTCAACATTTGTGCAGTTCTATAGTGTGTTGCTGGGATTTGTAAATTTTCGACTCTATCACTTACTAAATCTTCACTATCCACCAACATTTGCAGTATTGTCAGGTAATATTTAAACTGATGACATGCTCTCTCTCTTTCTCTTTTTTTCCCTAGAACAAATCTGAGATATTATGAATTTTGAGGTATTATTTATTTACATCATTAACTCAGACTGTGTATGATGTTTAGTGAATGAAGAATGAGAAGGATGTGGGAGGAAGCAGTCATGGCCTATTTTAAGGTAGAATCCCAACATTTGCCTGGAGGGAATAAGGAAAACCTTGAGAAATCTCATTGAGGACAATCTGTCTGGGCTAAGATTTAAGCCTGGAATCTCTAATTGTGAAGCAGAAGCACTAACTGCTCAACTTCGACATTAATTATTTGATATGTTAAATGAATAAGTGAAGTTTTGTTGAGATCCATGAGCAACATTTTTATAAATGTGATTTATAAGCTATTTTGGTTAAGAGCGTATAATTTAAGTGTAACATATGAATTTAGTTTTAAGAACATATTTTATATTTTTGTGTAAAGTTTCAGTCAAGCACAGTTAAATTTTGGTATATATAGTTTATTTGTTCATATACAGTCAGCATATTCCTGTTATGGCTTCAACACTACTCATTAATTGATATTAAAATGTTAGAATGTAGAAAGGCTTCATATATTTTAATTAGTGTATGCCTTTGAATATTTATTTTTAACTTTGAAGTCAGGGCAGTTTGGTATAAGAAACAACATTGTAAACACATACAGTGTACAAGTGCATGCACATTTGACAGAAGGTGTTAGAAATCACATGCAGACATCCATACTCTTCAGATTACAGTGAAATTACAATTATAACAAGAAGTCAAAACTGTATACTGTTCAATAATATGGCCTCACTCTTGACACACAGTAAAAGAGTGTTATATATATATAATCACTTATTTAAAGTCTGTTGCAGTATAGCACAAAATTATCAGAAAGAAATTTAAATTCAACACTGTCTGAAGTGATGTTTCATCCTCTTTAATAGCTGCAATTTTTTTCTGATAATATTATGTATTTATTCCTTAATGTAAAGTAGTCTAAATGAAAATTGAAGGCTAGTACAGTCTTGTGCCACTATTTTAGGATATCCCCATAGATCATTACCACATTGTTTTGTTACTGACAATGTTCGGCTTTATTGATCTGTTGTGTAATACTTACTTCTGTCAAGAATTTATTGTCAGAATGCATTTGTTTACATATCTGAAAATTTAGTGTTAAAATTTTCAAACACTTGATCTGTACAAGTACATGACTGAATTTGTAGTGCTGTATGTTTTATTTATTTCAGCTGATGCCACAGAGAAGACTTTGGTTGATGAAGAAGCTTTTGTATCCGAGCGTGTTGCAGCACTCAATGTACCACTCTTTTGTACTGGTCCTACTGTAGAGGAAGAAGTAGAAATGGACCAATTCCCAATGGTGAAAATATTCTCTTTGCTCTTATTGTTATGTAATGGGCTCTTGGATAAACAAGGCTATATCAGTAGCAGAGTGTTAATGTCAGCCATATTAGCCTGGCTAACATATATTGATTATAAAATAAACCTTCCACATGAATAAATTTTACAGTAATACAACCCGTGTTACTGGATATATCAATATAATCGAGACATGTTTTAATTTGTTTTTCAAGATATTGTGTACAAATTTCTGGATAGAGTAGAGTCAGTTTTCTGAGAGATGGTAGGAGTGACAGAGAAACTTTCAGTGATATAAGACAGAATATTATAAACTAAATAAAATTACTAAACAATAAGGAGATAATCAAAATAATTGTGGCTTGTAACATTGTGGGTAATAATCATGAAATAAGGTTGTGTGCAGTATAAAAACTGAATTGATTACAACATTGCTTAATTATTTATATTTTAATTAACCGGTGTTGTTTTTGTGCAATAAATGGAGCAGGCTACATAAATTGGTTATTAACAAATATGGCAAACAGCCATTTTTTTCCTTCTGACAATGTGACTTATGAAACATGTCTTCATTAAATTACCAGTTAAGTGTTTTAAACCCCAGCAGTTTTATTGTAGATAGGAAGATATTCCTTTATTTTACAGAGGCTCTATTTAAAAACTGAGAACTTAGAGTTTATGTTCATATCTCACGAGAATGATAGACAATGTAAAGGCAGCTTGTAAATCTTTAAAAAATATGGCCTTGCAATGATGAAACAAGTTTAAATTGCATTTACAGAGAAATTAAGAGCAGATTTAATTTGAGGTATGTTTGTTACCTTGTTGTTATGAGTCTTTTGTCTTCCATTCTACTGTCTAAAAACATAAGAGGTTGAAATATATAAAACTGCAATTCTACCCATGGTTTTGTATGGGTGTGAAATTCAGTTCATCACATTAATGTTCTTACATTGACTCACAGTGTATGAGAACAGGATTCTGAGAAGAATATTTGGACCTAAGAGGGAGGAAGTGACTGGAAGTTGGAGAAAATTATATAAAGAGAAACTTATTAACTTACTCTTTTAATGCATATTACAAGGAGAATCAGACGCAGGAGGATGTGATGTATAAGTCTCGTAGCACATGTGGGAGAGATGAAAATTGCATACAAAATTGAAGGGAACAAAAGAGATGATTTCAAAGACCTGTGCATATAATATTCAGATGGATCTTAAACATATGGGCATTGGTACTAAACGTGCATCTGTTATTGTGATTAATGCCATTTACTGGATTTCTGTTAATGAATGCCATATATTTTAATGAAATGGGCAAATTAGTATACATTTATTTTAGGGATCAAGCAGTATAATCAGAAAATGCCATGTGTATACTGTTTATAAAGTATACCTACTCCACAGCACTACAGCCCTTTTGTAGGGCCTTGGCCACCTTTATAAACTATACCAGTAGCTTAAAAGTACCATATGGAGACAGTTTGCATGTGCGCAAGCTTGTACAGGTAGAATTGTTAGTAAAAGGATTATTAATTAGTTTTATGTTGATGCTGTTGTCTTCAGATTACTTCTGTCAGCATTGGACCCTTATTTCAAGGTCTAATAAAGAAAATGTTTGACAGATTTACTTTACTTTTTAGTGTAACAACCTGATTGTAAAAATCAGATATGAAATTTATATCACATAGCATGAAAATTTGCTAGGCTGCGAAAACAGAGCTTTGGTAACGGTGGCACTTTCAAACATGTGAATTATAGTAAAGGTAAAGTTCTGTTCTTATGAAAGCTTCACTTAAGTGTGGTTACTAATTGTATATTTAATATTTATATTTTTCATACTGTAGTTAATAGAAATTAACAGATACTTTGTATATTATATGCATTTATGAGCCTGAATATATTATATAGGGTGAATCAAAAGGTTTGGGCCAAACTGAAGGAGCGTATAGAGGGACTAAGAGCGAACAACTTTCGAATAGGAATCCATGTCCTCCGAAGTTATCCTGAGTCAGTCGAGGCCATTGAAGGTAGGGAAGTCTGATAACATACCGCTGAAATAATCGTACTTTGCTATTCTCCTACTAGCTTAATTTTGAATCACACGTATCCTGGGCATTGGATAGGGATAGGAGGGCCGGTTGAATGGCCAGCCCGCTCTCCAGACTTGACACCTCTCGATTACTACTTTTGGGGGCATGTCAAGAGCCTCGTTTACGAGACAACGGTGGACGACCCAGAACAACTTTTTGCCAGAATACTTGCTGCATCTGACGTGGTCTGTGAGACTTCTGGGGTATTTGAAAGGGTGCGCCAGAGTTTCGTTCACCGATGCAATGCCTGCATTGAATGTGGAGGACGCCACATTGAACACCTGTTGTAAATTTGGTTTGTAAGATTGCTAATGTTATCCTTGTACATTAATAAAAAACAAAATTAAGCTAGCAGGAGAATAGCAAAGTACGATTATTTCAGCGGTATGTTATCAGACTTCCCTACCTTCAATGGCCTCGACTTTCTCAGGATAATTTCGGAGGACATGGATTCCTATTCGAAAGTTCTTCTCTCTGAGTCCCTCTATACACTCCTTCAGTTTGGCACTAACCTTTTGAATCACCCTGTATATGTGCATTATGTATAAGTGAGCTGCTGTATAATATGAATGTTTTTTTGTTTTGTTTTTCTCATTGAAGATTGAAGATCAGACAAAACTGGAAGAAGTGAAACAGGAAGCAGAAAAAGTAAAGAAACAGAAGACTCTCTTCAAAGGATTGAAGTTCTTCATAAATCGGGAAGTTCCTCGTGAGCCAGTTGTGTTTACAATTCGGTGTTTTGGTGGTGAGGTTTCGTGGGATAAACTGCTGTTTGTTGGAGCCGCTTTTGATGAGTCTGATGAGAGTATAACACACCAAATTGTGGACAGACCACACATGGGAAAACAGTACATTTCTAGGTAAAAGATTGTCAACAATTGTTGGTCATTAGGAGTTGATATTCAGTCGTTTTTTTTATTGAGTGTACTAAGTTTAGGTGGAAGTTTGTCCCTAAGAGGACAAGAAACCTTTGCTTAACACAAAGTATTTTATAAATGAAAAAGTAGCTAATTCATTGTTTGTTATATGTGACTATCATAACAGTGATGCAGTTTATTGCAGCATTTACCTTTGCAAATCACATTTAAAATACAAAATGTTCACAGTTTCTTTATTAAGCAAATTGAATATAAAACACCTTTACAGTGACTCAAGCCAGATGGCTGCCAAATGCACCAACACAAAATCAACTGCTAGAGTTTTGCCAAATACAGGCTTTGTCGGATCCCACCATAGGCACCACAACAGCCACATTTTTATTTCCTGCTTCTACAGTTGCCACTGTCAGAACTTAAGTCCAATTTTTTCTGCATTCCACACAATTGGTGGATTTGTACTTTACATATCTGAGTTTATAAAAACTGAAAAATGAGGATTAGAATCTTTGAAATTTGCTGAACATTGTTTTAAATGTATTTGGCAACATTTAATATCTTTCAAGCGTGTTTGCTACTAGGTTTAGATATCTGGGGAGTGTAGAATGACTCGGACTGAATCTTTTTTGGCCTTTGTATGAGAAGATGTGATACATTCATCTGGTATCAAGTAGCAGACATAAATTTTAGCATTCAGTTGTTTTAGTATTAGTACTGAAGATGGCAGTGGAGCAGTTGAATGTGCATCAGCTGCACTGTTGGTTCATGAAGTCTTCTCACATCGAGGGAAAATCCAGTGATTAAATTCACTGACAGCTGTTTGCGGTATTCAGTGAGAACACGCTCGTAGTTTAGGGTGGTGGAATGGCATGAGCATTTTGGGGAAAGTTGGGAGTTAATTTGTGATGATGTGTGCATCACATTCCTGTCACTGTTGGGAACATTTGACATCTGTATCCTAGCAGACAGATCTCTATGCATGAAGTGGCTGAGCAAATGGACGTGTCTGTTGAAATAATCATTCACGAGTACCTCATGTTCAAGACAATGTCTGTCAGATGTGCTCCAGAACAACTGAATATGGACCAAAACTGCAGATGTGCAGCACCATTAGGGGAAAAAGAGCCTTAATTTTTTTATTTATTTTTAATTGAACAGTGGCTTGTGAAGAAACCTGAAATACCATGTCTACACTCTAAAAGCAAAAGGTTACTTCAACAATGGAAGCACTTAAATGTACCTAACTGTGAACAATGTAAGGCCAACTTTCTGCAGATGTCATGGTCTTATCTCAGATACTCTTGGGGTCATCCATGTCCGTAGGTCAGTTTCCTGCTAAATGTTATCCCACTCTGTGACAAGAATGTTTGTAATAATCCATTTGTTACATAAAGAAACAGATTTTTTGATGAAATAGGCTGGGAATTCTTTTAGCCTCTTGCGTGCCGTACTTGCCTCCCAGTGATTTCCATTGCCAAAGGAGTTGATGGTAGATTGGACGTGGTCAATGACTGCAGCAACACATGTCATTTCCTGTGATGTCCTTGAAATTAATAATGGATAAAATATGTGGAATTGAAATGTGATTAAAGAAGTAGAGGTTTGAAGACTTGTAACATGTTCATAATGTTCTTATGCCCTGGTACGGTATGCTCCTTGTATCTTGAAGCCAGCTGTAGACTTCTTTCACTGTAGTGCTGTTAATATAGCAGAGAATTATTTTAATGTTGACCATTTCTAAGTAACAAAGGCGAGAATAACTAAAGCCCAGTGAATGCCTTTACTGAGTTTTCTCATTTTTTGCTTTCTGTGCCTAAATTACATGGGTCTTGTAGCCTCAGAAATGAAAATAGTCTTTCATATATTGAAATTCAGTCACTGTAGGATAGTTTTAACTTTATTATGTCATGTTTATGAAAGCAAAAATGTGTGCCTGTGATTAAATAGACAAATATGATGTCCCACAGAGGAGATTGAGAAGAAGACTGTTCCCTGCTTATATACAAAAGGATTTATATAGATGCCAGTATTTTATTATATTCTGTATATTGCAGGTACTACGTTCAACCACAATGGATATTTGATTCTGTAAATGCATGTGAACTTCTGCCTGTTGAGAAGTATTTCCTTGGAGCAGTGTTGCCACCACATCTTTCACCATTTATAGATAAAACAAGACAACTGTACGTTACACCAGAGGAAAGAGCACTTGAGGATCCATCATTAGCAGAAATTAACCCAGGTTGGTGTTTGCTTCTAGAAGTTTGATTTTTTAAGGTAGTCTGTATGGGTGCGAAACATGATCTCTCAATCAGAGGGAGGAACACAGGTTGCAGGTGTTTGAAAATAGGGTGTTGAAGAGGATATTTGGGCCTAGGAGAGAAGCTGATGGGGCATGGAGAAAACTACATAATGACGAACTTAAAAATTTATACTCTTCCCCCAATATTGTCAGGGTGATTAAGTCGAGAAGAATGAGATAGCGGGGCATGTAGCATGCATGGATGGGACAAGAGGTGTGCACTGGGTATTGGTTGGGAAGTCTGAGGAGAAGAGACCGCTGGGGAGACCTAGACGTAGATGGGAGGATAATGTCAGGCGGGATCTATGGGAGATAGGAGTTGGAGGCTGGATTTTGTTGGCCCATGATAGTGTCTGGCAGTGGGCTTAGGTTAGTTCGGTGATGAACCTCTGGGTTCAGTAAGCCATGTAATTAATTAGTCTGTAAGGGGTACTCAAAATGTGTGTAACTGTCTGTAGTGTGTGATCAAATGCCCATTATGAAGTGTAATTCTGCGGTGAATGGAATCATAGTCTGCAGTCATTTGATATCTGCTATGTATCTGTAATGGCAGATTTCACCCTATAAACACCAAATATCATGGTAGCAGTTGGCTCTCTTACATGTTCAGGATATCTAGGTATGGTATTTGTTCTGGAGGCCAGCTGTCCTGGCAAGTTTTTTGTGGTTTTATTCAGTCTTATGAGGTAAGTGCACTGAAATAAGCTGTGACCAGTTACTTTAAAATTCTTTACAGTTCATCATTGCTATAGAACCTACACAGCTGACAAACATTTGTAAAACACACGAGGAAACCAGCAATAAACTACTGTAGAATCGTGTGGCTTTTTGTTGATTTGATTTTACGTATTTGAAGCTGAAGTTTAATTCTTTTGTTTCAGAAGATGAAGAGGAATCAGAGGATGAGGAGAGTGAAAAGAAAGATGAAGAAGGTGAGAGTGAGGAAGAAGTTTTGAGAGATGATGAGGAATCAGAAAAGGCAAATGAAACTGAACTTAACAAAAAAGATGAAATCATGGAGAAAAAGGTTAGTATAGTGTGTACAGTTCTTCTTTTGCCTCTTTAGAATTCATTCTTTAAACATATAAGAATATTAGTCTTAAACACAAGTACTAGTTATTAGGAGTGTTATGTTTTGGCATATTGCCATCATCAGATTAATTTTCAATTCATTTATTTAAAACAGGTAAAGCTTTTCCTCCATATATGATTTCAGATAATTGTTGGAAAATTAAGATTTGAAAGCAATTAAAATTGGATGATATTTATAAGTCAGAAAATTGATTGTTGTGTTCAAAATGGACTAATATTCTTACACATTAGTGGAACCTGTGGGCAACTGCCCTTTTATTTAAAAATAACATTAAACTTGAAACTTCCCAGGTTAAGTTAGGGAGAGAGGCTTTATAGAATCAGGTAAAAAACTGAGATTTGACGTTCTCACAGCGCACAGCAATGCAGATGTCAGTGTTGTTCTTGTGGGTTGTGACATCATATTGACTCATATGTAGATACTAGTGTTTTGGAGAAACATACTGTCTCTATCTTCAGGACTGAAGTGAGGGTACCAACCAACCAACCAACCAAAAAGTTTACTAAGTGTAGAGTCCTGCGCAAGCGCGAGACCTAGTCCCTTGCTAGGTATCACCATTGCTGTGTATGAAACGCATTGCTGGAAATTGTAAACATTGCCTTACAACTAAAACGTGGGTTTGATTATGCTGGAAAGCCTTGACTATTCAAACTGGGGTCTGCTGTTGCTGATGAGAGGTTATCCTGCCAGACAACTTGTCCTTTGTGAAAAGGATTTTGGTTGGATGAAGTGAGGGTAGTGGGAAGTGGACAGCTTATATAGGGTTAAAAGGAGGATCTAGGGGGTTGGGGGGAGATGATCTGAGCCATCCCTCATGCAGGGAAACTGAGAAGAGGGCTGGGTCAGGAAAGAGGAATAGAGAAGGAACTGACCCTTTTTTGTAGTAAATCAGAGTGTTGACTAAAGGTGAAGTTCAGAACAAGGCCAGGGGATTGGGAGGAGATAAGAGATGCAGGGCCCATACCAGGAATTAGAGAGGAAGGTTAGGATAGGAAAAGAGGTACCGAATGTCCATTTTACCTGTAAAGAAACCATTAACTTCCACACATGACAGTAATAACTGTGCATGCCGACATACACTGAAGAATATAGTTTGTAATGACGTCTATTCAGCCAGACATAGGAGATGGTGGTTTTATGGCAATGATGCAAAACTAAATCCCATAACAGCATTACCATAGTGACAGTTTTATGGTTAGTCATGCATAACATGCACATATAGTCAGTCAATCATAAAGCATATCCTTTCTTGTACATGATGTCCAGTGACATTATATCACTACTTCAGGTTTTTATTTCTGAGGTCATCCAATCAGAAATTTTATATGAATATGGGTCTGATTCTGAACGGTTATGGAGGTATGGGAAACCAGTCTATTGGTTATGGAACTGCTCTTTCAGATACTGCATGATATTCCTATCAAAATGTGGTAGTACATCTGCAATTATGTTAGCAGAATGCCTTCGGAATATTAGCGTAGTACAACTTTTTCAGTCTGTTGTATTTTTAGCATGTTGACAGTCATGAATAATTTGTGCAGTTGAGTAATGTTAAAATCCATGAGCCAACTAATTTAGTCCTGGTGGTAATTTTAAAATAAAAGACAGTATCTTGTTTGAAACATTTAAACACTTATAATATGAATTTATTTTTTCTTGCAGAAGAAACAAATGTCTGTGAGCATGGGAATTGTTGCTCGGGAAGACCCAACTGAGAAAAGACACCAAGAGAGGCAGGAGCACAAGTTAAGAGAGAAAATGATTAAGAAGAAACATAGGAACCTGTATCGAAGCATGATGAAAGGCAGAGCAGAACGAGGGAAAGAGGCATGGCTGCTTGGAAAGAAACGTCGCCTTCATGATGAACAAGAAAAGGCCAAACGTAAGGCTGAAAAAAGGGAAGAGAGAATGAAAGCAGCAGTTGAAGTGTGAACACAGATGAAGGCAGGTTGAAACTGAATCACCTAGTATAAAGCTCTGAATAACAGAATAAGTAAAATGGTGGCATGCCTTAGTGGCAAGTTCTTCCCCTCTATCACAATGAAATCTTTCTGTGATGATGGGTATTTAGGGTTTTTTATTTGTGGTATAATCAGCTATTTGTTGATTCCCCCTCTTCAACTTTTCTGGCCATACTGTAAACTAAGTACAGTAACATGATATGTGATAATTAGATCTTGTTCTTAAAATATACATTTATATTGAGATGGTCAGTTTACACAGGCATATACTTTCAGAATCATATAGTTTTATACTGGACTTTGCAAAAATTTTAACTCATTTTGGGAGAGAATATTCCTCTGTTTCATCACCATAACTACTGTGCAGATTTTGATGAAGTTTGTTACTGGGGGAAGGGAGGGATTCAGTGAAAGTTGGCCAGCAAATTTAGTTTCATTTCGTGTTAGTCCAGTGTAACTTATACTTTACTTGAAGATCAGAGCTGAAATTCAGCTACTGATTTTCTCAAAAAATAGTTCAGAAAATAACTGATATTAAAGAGTGTTATACCTAACTGTGACCTCAAATAACTCTCTTATTTTAACATATACAAGAAAATGTTTCAAATAAAATGTACAGTGTCTGATGGGATAGGCATTAAGTGAAAGAAAACTAATGGGGTTAAATGTGGCTCAGGTCCACCACATCTGATCCAGTGATCAGGAATCTGCCGATGAAGTATTCATCTGCATGTGCATAATGTGTGGAACAACCATCATGTCGGATTGAACATAGTGGGCATGTGGGATTGGCCACCAGGATCACCAGATTTAACTCCATTATTTTTCTTTCTTTAGGGAACAACAAAAGATAAAATTTATCAAAATCCACAACCACAGCATAAGAAATGCAACAACACATTGTAGTATCTGCTGCTGTATCATTCAGACTTTGCTATCCATGAATTTGCCCTCAATTCAATGCATCCAAAAGTGTATTGATGCCAGTGATTACCATTTTGAACAGTTATTACTTTTGTATGAACTTTACAATTGTCAGTGTAAATATCTATCATACTTTGAGTGGTGATGTCTTAATGTTAGTTCATCAATAATCAATGTGTTGTGTGAACTTGACTCAATTCAAGCTTAAAAAATTGAAAGGGCTCCATTTAGAAAGCAGAAGGTAACTTTGTTAACTTCATAACAATGATTCTATAATTAATATCTTACCACTTAATGTATACCCTTTAGATACTGTGTACATTTTATTTTAAACTTTTTGTATGTTAAAATGAGAAATATTTGAGGTTGCTAAGTCAGGTGGGACAGCCTGTATATTTCACCAAGGCATGAAATTATTTTAAACATTTGTTGTCTTGAGTATTTAAGAAAAATAATATTGACTCTTTGTAGTGTTATTAATTTTGGATTTGTTATCTGTAATATGTGGACATCAAGGACAAAGAAATTATCAAAATGTCAAGGCATTTGAAAAATAAATGTACTTATCATTTGTTTATTACTGTCATATTTTAGTCATAAGATACCTCTGTAGTTTTTCTATACTTCTATTTTGTGCTTTTAATAGCACACACACTTATCAGTCCTCTCTATTTTTGTTTATTTGCCTTGCTAACCAGAGAGACGTATTGCACTGTTCATATTTTCATTCCAACATAAGATACAAATAAATGGCTCTGTTCACATTATTTGAATGTTGTTTATTATATATTGAGATGTCAGCTTCAGAGTCAGTCCACACTAGATGTCCTAAGCATGACTGCATAGTGTGACTAACATAAAAAACACATAATGTTGTCCAATTTGAGTGTCAGCCAGAAGATTGTCTACACTGATTTTTGTGATTTTCTTTACTCCCACTAGACAGATGCTGGGACACTACTGTAAAATAGGCCAAGTAGATAGCATCAGTTGCATTCAATCTCATTCTGTTATTTGTTGGTCTGTCTTGGAACACCTTGGTGGACAAACTAACAACAGAATGAGGTGGTATGAACATGTTTCAGGAATGAATGAAGAGAGAGTTTCAAAAGGGTTTTGAACATGCAAATTAAGTGTGACACAGTTTCTAGTTCCTGTAAATTATCATGCCACACTGCATATATGTGTAATTGCTTATATTTTACTGTCATATTTTCAAACCAGATGTTACAGCACAGCTATAATGCATATACCAAATTCCATGTGAATGTGGTAAAGTAGGCCAGACTGGGAGCTCCATCGAGGTTAGGCATAAAGAGCATACGAGACATGTCTCGAACAGCCTGAGAATTCTGCAGTTGCGGAACATAGCATAAACACAGCATCACATTGAATTTAGCTGTACCAGCGTGTTGGACAAGATGACAGATTCTGTGGGCTGCCTCATGAAGGAAGCAATTGAAATTCGTCTGAACACCAGTAACTTCAACAGAGACGGGTTTAACGTTGGGCCAGGCTGGTACCTGGTGTTGAACAAGCTATCCAATGAGAAAGCTGGACTAATCAGAGTGAACACTACACTGCACACCAGTCCGTATTGGCTAGCATGCAGCCATGTTTGGGCAGGTATATATGTAGCATGGGCTGGATCTCCAACCACTTCAGTACTCTGAGGACGAGGACAAAGACGGTTCTCAGAACATCAGTGTTTTCACCTTTCAACCACCTGATATGGCTGGTAGCCCGAGAAGAATTCATTATACTTGGTTGCCGTGAAAACTTTAGTACAGAATGGTTTGTCACTATGACATACTGCAGCCCCTTGATGTGGAAGTGATTGCCTTCATATATGGATAAGCAGTTGTGTGCAGTTAAGAAGGGGTTGTCCTCCAGCTTGCAGATTAAGCTAATAGTCTTTCATGATAAAACTTAATTTTTTAGAACTGCCAGTAAAGACTTGGAATCAAACAAGGAAAAATGGGTGGGATAACTGTGGCCACAATTCCTCCTGCAATTAGCTCTGAGACAAATGTAGATAAAGGATAATATTAATCTTTACTGTATGAAAACAAGGAATTAAAATTCCTATACTTCTGAGCTGCTTGCTGGATTTTAACTTTGGAGTTAATGGTGTGCTGCTGCAACACATGGCCAGCTGGACTGCATGTAAGCCACAATAAAATACCAATAAAAGTTTACATGAATCTCAGGAAATGATTTGAGGATATAAACTGTCTTGAGAGGGGTTAACTGGTGGACTTTAGTGGTAATCGTGATGAATCTTAGGTTGCTCAGCAGAAAATTAATCTCACAGCAAAGGTTGTATCAGAGAATTAGAAGTATTGGTTCATAATACAATCTTATTCAGATAACATCAACTTTATTACAACTAACAGGTATAGTAATATATACCCATTACATAATTCCCTGACATTGAAGACTAAGATAGTCTCTGAAATGTTTCACTTATGTTCTGAAATTATGTCTAATTTCCTAAATAGTTACCATTCCTTATTCAGTTTGACTAAATGCCATGTCACAGGTGAAGCCCTAAGGATTGGAGTTGTGAAATTAAACTACTGACAAGCCCTAAACATCTTATCAGTGGAATGGTGATCATCCTGAAGAACACAGAGAAAAATATGGTCCAGTATTTCATCTTGAACCCCACATGGATTGTCATGGACCTCTGCAGTGAAAAATGAACACCTGGCAACTTGAGGTATGTTTTGGTCATAATAATTTGTGAATCATTCTGACATGTAGCAGTATTAATGTTAATATAAGTTCAAAAGACAATGACTAAGCAATTTCATGATAACCAGTCAGACTGTAGCAGTAGTTTGGCTACTACTACAGGTAAGTTTGTATTAATTTTCATCCCTGCACTCACTGTATAAAGGGCAACAGCTCCTTTCATTGCCAGAACATTTGACGATGTTGCTACCTTCCAAACAAATTCATGAAATTTCATACATCTCTTCTACACAACAGTTGTTTTTATTTGCACTGTTATGGAAACATTGGAATTGTTTCTGTTAGTAGAAAACCATAATGCAACATTTCTTAATCAACCACAAGACACTGTCTGGCCATCAAAAGAATGTTCAGATTACAAGCCACACCCAAGTTTTAGGGGATATAGATTTGGGAGGGGACAAAACAAAACATGGCTTATGTGCACACAAATGCAGAGGCTGTTCATTTGCATAAAAATATTCAGAAGTAGATGGGAAATAACCATTCCCTTAGAGAAACCTACAAAAAAATACATATGATGTAGATTAAGGAAAAGGGTTGAGTGGTAACATCACTTATACACAGGTACTATGTGGATTTTATAGTCACTAGTTTTATGAGATGTACAACACGAGTACAAATATTTATAGTAACACTTCATCAGTGGAACAAAAAAATGACTTGGCCTTACACATTGCACAACCACAAAAGAAAGACAAGGAAACTAAAATAGAACTTACCAAACTAGGGAGTCAGAAAATATCAACCTGCCTATGCCATCACACAGTAATGCAGCTGATCAATTCATATATAGGTTACTTGGCCATCAATTATAAATTAAGTTACAATTCAATATTTAAATAAAAACAAGATACTTTCCCATATGCTTGTGAAAAAATAAATACATCCTTGCATATATGAAGCACAGTTTATAGTATCAAATTTCTATTTAGTTCAGTTTTCATGGTCACTGTCCTCTTCATCATCATCTAATTCAGGCATTGGAAAGCGCAAAATTGCTGCCACTCCTGTCAACTGATCGAGTTCTGAAACAGAACATTTGCATATGCTAGATGCATGAAGTCACATTTCACTACAATTATTTATTGTGCTACCATGATCATGATGTAAAATCAACTTACGTTCTCCAGAAACATGCATACTTGAGAAAATCTTTACTTCACCACCCGATTCACGAACACTATCTACCAGGGCCACGTATCGTTTCCGCAGTTTCACATCCTGGATTCTGAAAGCATTATATTTTTATTTAGTATTCCACTACATGTAAAATCTAGTTCTACAATTTCCCTCTGGATGTGCTGGTGTAATTATATCATATACAGTATTCGCATTCCCAGATTGTACGTTCTTCTGTGATTTACATCAGTCACATTAATTTTCCCACAATTTCAATGGTTTCTGTTCCTGCAAAAGAAAGATTTCTTTGGCTCATTAAGTTCAAAGTCTCATAACTTGATATATAAAGACTCAATGATAAAATTACTGCTCCCTACTATTGAAGAACCATGAATTCTCAATGAATGTTGAGTCAGAATGGAGAGCATTTACAGGCCCAGTATTGAAAAGACACTAAATGCATTCATCTCAATGTATGTTACTTTGTTGGAACTAAGAATTTTATTGTGCATACAGACTTACCGGAAGAGATTATCTGATATGAGTAATGTTTCAATTGCCTGAGCTTCATTAGCACATTCAACATGTTTGGTACCATAAAAAGCTTTTGCAGGCTCAGTCTGCAGCATGGTGTAAAATGCTTCTAAAGCTCGAACTTCACTAGATGCTTTGGTATCGGCCATTTTTGCTATCACTGAAGGGTCTGTCAGGACTTCTGTAATATCAGGAAACAAATTACAGTAAAACCCCATTAACTGGGATGAAGGGGATTAAAAAAGAAGGCAGTCCATATTAGTTTTACTGTACAGCAAATTTGATGCATGGTATGGTATTATACATAGTACTACTATACTGAGTCAAATGCATGCCAAGACCTGGGAGTAAAGATGAATGTTAAAGTACACGTCACACTATAAAGTCAGAAATATAATGTGTTTCTTGAATTCAGAATCACACCAAGTTCAGGTGTTAAATGGCACCATGAGAAATTACGGGATGATTATGATCTTGGAGGTTTGTGGAAGGAAGTACCCATGACTCATGTTCAGTAACATTGTAAAAGTCCTGACACAGATTTATGTAGTTCAAGTAACATTTATTTATAATCTTCTACTTTACCTCTGAGTGAATGTTTGAAGCCACTTGAGGAATGGATCAGCATGAATTTACTCTTATTCTCTAGCAATATTTTGTTGTCCAACTTTACAGCCTGCTGGAACATGTACTCATGGAACTGGTCACGTACAAAGCCAGGACTGGCAATGAGGATGCACTTCACCACATCAAAATTAACATGGCGGAGAATTCCTTGCATGACACTCTCAAAATATCGTTGTAAACCCTGCACAAAGACTGATATTAATTAGAACAACACTGCACAGAGAACACTAAGGAAAAGTGCACCTTCTGTCTTAATGGATGACATCCCAGAATGTGTACAAAGGCATACAGGAAACTTTACCACAAAGCTGCACATATTCTTAAACCTCATTACTGCATATTACAGCTGCTTCCCCCTCACATCCACTGGATAACATTCAAGGTCATGTCCCAGAAATAACTGGGTTAACACAGAATAAGATGTGATTGCATTCTGATACCAGTGGTGATAGGGTAGTGCTGTTCACATCGGCACTTTATTCTCTTAATAATATGAACAAAGCATTACAACAGTCAGGTGATATGGGAATACAACATCCTTCTTCTTTAATAAATAACTTTGTTCATGTCTGGGTAATTCAAGGGTTAATTAGGCATCACACTTTCCACTACAAAAAGTTGGGTTCAGTTGGTAAGGAAAATGTGCCTTCTAAACACATGTACCATACTATATAATACATTAAATGTTACTAGAAAGCATCACACATTCCTTAAACTTCAGGACTAAATAGAAATAAAATGTCAGCTTCGTGCAACAATTGGACACCCTAGATTTGATTCCTGGCAGAGGTCATTTTGCAATCAGATCCAGATCAGTTCTAAGGGCTAGCCAGTATCCTATCCAATGGGTGCAGGACATACTTTCTCCAGCAGTAAAGCACTC
This sequence comes from Zootermopsis nevadensis, assembly GCF_977971745.1. Lineage (NCBI taxonomy): Eukaryota > Metazoa > Arthropoda > Insecta > Blattodea > Termopsidae > Zootermopsis > Zootermopsis nevadensis. Next base: position 33,683 of record NW_028259151.1, on the reverse strand, counting down.
AGTTGAGGAGGTGACTCTGGTATCGAGTCACATCAGAACCCTGATGATAGGGATGGAGATGGTTTCCAAAACATTAGTCTCTTTGTGCTACCAGCTGACATGGCTGATTACCCGAGAAGATTTCGTGGAATTCTAACAATGCAAAATCTGTATTAACCATCATTCATAACTGCTAAGTGTTTAGTGCTGACATGTAACTACACAGATGGATTGTTTTGCTCCACTGTTGCCTAAGTTACAAATCAATGCCCGAAATTAAAAATCGGAAGGTAAGAGTACATTGATCTCTTTATGAGATGATAATAATTGCAGGAGCAAGCTGCCATACCTCACAGGCTAAAACATTCAGTGGTCCCATTTTACAAACACATTCATACACTAACAGTAAATGTTGTAATACAACATCATAGCATTGGTTTAGCATACGTAGTTAAATATTATTACAGTTTATCTGGAGAAATCTTAGTATGTTTACATACAAAATTATTTAAACAACTTGTTAATAATGGCTGAGGAGACAAGATTATAGCTTACTGATGTATGTGGGTGGAAGAAATGAAATCATGCAACACAAATCATATGATTAACTGACCTTTTCATGTTGCTTTACATTGCCTTTTCTTTTACGTGGAATGCACTGATCTATTTTGGCTCGTACCAAAGTCATGCTAGATGTGATTAGACAAATATGTGCTAATCCTTCCTGCATCACAACAGCAGCTACATCTGCATGCTGCAAAATGATCAGTTCACATTTAAATTAAATGATCGAGTGCAAGAATGCTACATACTTTTCCAAATACATCTACTGCTACTTACCTGTGTAGGATCACATGCTGTATCAACTCGCTCTAGTGCAACAGAATCCCATTCTGATTTAGCTAGTGTAAATTTACGATTCACTTCCAGGTCTATGGTGTGGTATGCACCCATCTAAAATATATTCAATTCTTTATTGTTAGTGTGCTGTATCAACAGCCAGAAGGTCAAATACAGATACAGCAAAAAAGAGGAACAATATGATAAGAAATATGACTTCTGTATACATATTATAAATGGCAACTTAGGCCAACAATTACCCTACCATTGCTTACCTTAACATACTGATTTTCTGCTATGTTACGACCTTTCAGTCTTAGCATACATGCTTGTGTATCAAAATCAATGTTTTCAATGCGGATCGTTAATGTTGTACGAACTCTGCTACTTGTTGATGAGCCAGTTGATGACTCATTTTGCACCTTTCTGTGAATGGAAAGCTTGCAATAGGGGATTAATAATTACATTTTTATACCTACATGAGGTGTTGAAATATATATTGTTATGCCAGTTCAGAAGTTGTTGCAACTGATATCTAAATTCCTTGTCTTTTTGTTTGCATAAAGTTCTATAACACTTAACCAAATGCAATTAGTACACAAAACCAACCCTCCTCCCATTCAGTTTCACTTACTTAAAACTCCTATGCAGAACATCTGGTATCTGTCATTATCAGTATATGAATACACAAAACTGAGTTTTTGGCAGGACCCTTAATGACCATGGTAAATGACAATTTGATACTGTAACTCTAATTTAGAAAATTTTGTGGGTACCTACAAAGTTCAATAGCATTTCATATTACAAAAATGAGTAAATGGCAGACAAACATACCATATCCTATAAAACAGCACTACACATTATGTCACATTACTATGTGCTTTTGCTTATCCTAAAGAATATGGTGCACTTGATATTCTTAGTATAGTATATGATCAGACCTTATCGTGGAGGCACGGACGCAATCTCCTTCGCTAATGAGGTTGTACGCATGCCACATATCCTCTGACTCTTCTGGTATGAGGGTGACACTCCTAAAAATGCGACTTCCATGTTAATATTTCATTGAACTTGGTGGCAACATTAACCTAAAAGTACAAATTCTTGTAATGAACGCTTGATATACATACCCTCTTCCATCTTTATCAACATTTTTATTAATCAGTTTCATTTCGAAGTGGACTCTTTAATGGTCATTACAGAAGACGGAAATTCGATGAATAGTTCGTGTAAATAGTTCATGTTCCTTTCCACCTTGTACACCTACAACCTACTTCCACAATACACCGGAAGTAAAGGAAATAAAATGTCACATGACTCGAAATGTCGGAAGAAGCAACAGCGGTGTCGTAAACGACATATTCAGAAACTAAAATCAGAGGTACCAACATAACATATACAATAGCTGATGTGGCCTGCTTATTTCGTTTTAGGTTGTTTTAGCATTGTCAGCGGCAGTGAAGTAGTGTATTTTAATGTTGTGGTAGTAGTTATCGTGCTTATTCGATGTCAGAATCTTGAAATAAGTGGCGTTGTGTTTTGGCTAGTGTGTTTTGTCAGTAGTGAGCTTGGGCTTAATGTTATTTTATAATAATGACTTGAAATAAGGATCCGCTAGTACGCTGCAATTCAGATATGTAAGTACTTGCCTGAAAACGTAATATGAGTTAACTCGAAGAACGATAGCTGAAGCAAATCTTGTCAATACTAAACCTCGTGGTCACAAACTCATATTGAAGGCACCATTTGTTTTCCATAGCTGATCGTGCTGAGGAGAATATTTGGACGTAATAGCGAGAGATATGAAATAACAGTGGACTCGAGAAAATGTCATATTTTGCTTTTGTACTATACACGAATTTCTAATTGAATTGTACAAACAAAAACTGTTTATTTTAAATTATGTATATGTACAGCTTTTATTTCGAACATTTGTATTTCCTGAGCTCTGATTAAATGCAAAGAAATATAATTTCTGACTCTGTGGTGTGTGATATATGTGATTAAAACAGCGGGTGATTGTATTTCATTGCAGTTACCATGAAATAATTTAAATCGTTTATCATTACGAAAGCAGGCTCACATACTTCTTTTCAGGGATAAAAATATGGTGAATATTTTGAAAATATCACAGTTCACTTCAGTGTTCTCAATTGGAATGTTAAATCAACTGTAGGATACAACCTAAGAAAAGAGCAAGATATCTGCTTGTTATTGTTCCTGTGCTCTAAAGATGTGGGGACTTTATTTTTGTGGAACTGCAACCAGCTAATGGACACATTGTCCATTAAAGTATGCTTTGCCATATTTCACGATAACTATTCAGTGATTGGTACGTGTAGAAAAGACCCATTGAAAGTCATCAGGGAACGATTTATTATGTATCTTCATCTCTTACCCTTTTTCATTTAACCATTTCGTACCTTGTATCATTTCGTCCTTTCTCTCGTATTCCCTTCACACAATTTTTAACTCAGAACAACAACGAAAAATATCAGCAGTAACATTTAATTGAACTATTTTGTCTCCTGTATTATAAATACTTTTAAAAGATGCCTGGTGGTAGCAGCACATGTAAAATAGAACGTTCTGCACACGAACGTCGTTACTGAGAACATAGTCAGCCATGCATAACAAACACATATATCCTGTCCTTATATTATAAGGACGTATAGACCTGCAGATTCTTTGTGTTCAGAGAAGCCCCACGGTTTCGCTCCGTGCTATACATTCAGCTGGTTATTGAGAAGGTGACATTCGATTCCGTCACAGTCCACTCTAGTAGGTGGTTACCAATGTTTCGGAGGAATGTCTTCACCGTGAAGTCACGTGCTGTATCAGCACAGGTTAATGAGTCAGTCAATCTCAACTTTAGCCAATGACAACTGTAATTGTCTAAGAAGCACTCAAACCGGATTTTACCTTCATGGTTCCTTGCCGGGATTAACCAATTCATTAATACTACTGCGAGTCTTTTTATACCTTTCTTGGATCCTCGTCGTCATTTTTAATTTCATTGAGAATAATTCGATATTGTCCTGCATATGCGATCCAGCTAGTAGTGAAACTGTAAGCAGTCGGTATTCCAACCCTCTGCATATCCTCTTTCTGATAGGTTTCGATTATCATGTAAGTGACATGTTGATTGACGCGTCAAATTATGAATAGGGACAGTCTTTGTTAATAAAACGTTCCACCACGTGTTCATGTTTTTTTTCCCCTGTCAGAATTTACTGGCAGTAATTTCGTTAATTTCTGTATTCAGTTTCAGTTCTGTAAATGAACTCCTTTAAAAAGGCTGTTAGAGGATGAACATGACGCAGTTAGTCTTGTCGAAATCAGGCGATTGAGCATTCAGGAAGGAGCGAGCTATAGAACACATGTTTGAAGTTGCTGTTGCAAGATATTCAGATGTGAGGCGTGTTCATGTGAATTAGAATATCCTGATTTTCCAGGCGCATTCTTTGTGATTTCCCATATCCAGTTATCCTTTATATGCATTAGAGTCGGAATATTTTTCCTAGTATTTTTTCAAGTACTCATTACGTCGAAAAATGTTTCAAATTCCATATGTAAGTCTTAATGAGGTCTGTATTTTATATAATGTACTAATCTTAAGGAGAATATGTGGTCCAAAGAATGAAGAGGGAAACTGGCGAATCAGATATAATGATGAATTATACCATTTATATAATGAGCCTGACGTAATTAAAGTAATAAAGACAGGAAGAATAAGGTGGCTGGGACACCTGTATAGAGCCAGTGAAGCAAGAAAGTAACATTTACCAATATAGAAGGGACAAGAAAGAGAGGGGGAGCCCCCCCCCCCCCCCCCATTGGGTGGCTTGATGGTGTAGAACAAGATCTTCAAGCTCTCGGAGTCCAGGGATGGAAAAGGAAAGTCATACATAGGGATCAATGGAAGGGAATTGTTGGGGCGGTCAAGGCCTGTAATAGGCTGTAGAACCCGTGATGATGATGATGATTAATTTTTAGCTGTGAACGTGTTTTGAAATTATTGATAAAAGCAGGGGTCATACTGGGTCGATACGAACCGAAATTTGTCGACGCATTTTGGTAAGACGCCTGAATAGCGCGTTTAATTCAAATATGCTTTTTTATGAAACATTCGGACACACACGTCCTCCTCCTCTGTATGCTTTCACTTCATATATCTTGTGAAATTAATTAGATAAGAAAATGTTTCACAAAACAGATCATAGTTGTTAAGTTGACCAAAATGCAGTTATGAAAGTTTCTCTTCGTATTAATTTACCATTACGCCATTACGTCAAGCCCCGTAGTAAAGTTGTCGAAGTTGTGCATGTTCACTGATGTGTTATGTTTTACTGTATTATAAGACGTGTGTCGCGACAAAATTAATAGAAACATCGCCTTTAACGTTTGATCACAATGTCCCTAAGCTTTAGGTATTATTAATAGCTTTAAGTTGAAGTTTTCATCCTTAACAGAACCACGGAGTGGTCCAGCATGCGATTCCTCTAGAGCCGGTAGTTAATCTGTTTTCCTTCGGGAGGCGTTTGTCCAAACTATGTTCCTCGTGCTGAAACCTGTTTCTATATTCTGCAGCGTTAATACCGGCCACTATTTAAGGTTATCGCTGCACAGATGAATGGTTGAATTTACAATTCTTTAAAAACGAAATGGTTCTTGGGGGTCTTTCGACATTTTTCTTTCCGTTTTTCTCTTCACAGATTCATAGAAACGTTAACGATTTCCGAGTCAGACTTCAGAGTTTTTGGACGAATTTTAGACTGAATCTGAGGCATGTGGCATAGCAGAGGGACCTCAGTGGCTCAGTTAATCGGATTGCACTGTATCTTTTTCTCAAGCAGCAAAGACGGTGCACACTTTGCTAAATGAGGCGGCAGGCAAGTTGGACAAGCGATAAGGTGTTATCGCTCGCTGGCTGTAATTAAATAGCATCTCACAGGCTATAAACCGCTGCGCCTGCCTGTGCATTGCTAGGCTACAGCTTTGTACGTACTCTTTAATTTACTATCAGAGGGCTAGAGACCAACTTCTTCTTGTCAATCATCTTTTTATTGTTTCTCCATACTCATGTCACCGCCCGGTGAGGTGTGCGATGACCCTGACCAAACCACATTTTCGTGCACCCGGTCCTGAGTTAGGGGATTTCGTCTCTGACTCTGAGTAAAGATTTTTGTAGCTTGTTTAGTACATTGTATGATGCCGATAATATTAAAATGTTCCAAAGGAATAGAATGTGATGGTATGGTATGTACAGGATTGATCTGGCGTATTTTTCTGATCGCGGCAATAAACCTTTGGGTTCTATAAAAGGCGGGGAATTTCTAACAACTGACCGACCATTAGCTTTTGAAGAAGGACACAATCATCGTAAGGAGCTATCCAGAAAATATGACGGCTGCTAAAGATGACTCAAGGTGTCGAGTCAGTTATGTGTAAGTGGTTACTGTGTTTGCAGAAATAAGCTTGCCAAGCCAGTGAAGCCCTCGGAATACCGGGGTGGTGGTCCGCCGTCTGTGATTTATATACAGTAACCGCAGGACCAGAACTAGGCCAGACCCTTTTCCTGTGACTCATTTGAAGAACGTTTCTTCTTGTACATGTTTGGTCTCTCTCTTCGACGTGTCTTTTCGTTTGTTAAAGAAACAGGCATGGGTTGGATTTCTTTACCACGAGTCTCAAGTCTCGGATAGCTCCAGCTTCTCTTCCCAGAAGGATTGCCAGGTCGTTTCGGCCACAAGATTGGCTTTATACTGTTCGTCGACGTCTGCTTCTCATGCAAGTTTCTTCGGCAAATTGCTAAGGAATATGCTAAACATTCTGACTTGAAATGTGTGCTCGTCTTTATACGTATACGTTCTGTATATTGCGGATAGAATGACTATACTATAAATAACAAAGGCCGCATCTGCCCCACTGTTGTCAGTCGTATTTCATAACAACATCCCCAGGCCTTGAACTAAACTTTTGCGGTCGAGAACTACGGTAACACTCGTGAAGCCACGCTTTGTTCCAGATTGTCGATAATCCTATGCTCCCTACCTGTTGCTTTCTTATTCGTCGACCTCATATGGTTGGGTGAACCTGGGAGGTAAATGACCTTGGGTGACCTATATCCTTCGTTTGTTTTATTTGTTCTCTCGCATTTTACCCTCTGCTGCTTTCTCCTATTAGACATTTTATAGCATTTCTTTGACTAATTACATTTGCACCAATTTTTATCGCTGGTTTTCGTTTTAATTGCATCTGTTATTAACACCCAGAACTTTATTTGCAGCTTATCTGCATTTACTTCTGTTGAACAATTAACTGTTGTAACAGTCAAATTGTGTCTTCAATAAATTACGCATCTTTGCAGTCGCTGAGCATATTATTATGGCCGTCTTTAGGGGTGGACGAGATTGGTGGCTCCCCAACCTGCCGAGCTGAAGGGGACACCAAACCGATTTCTGTAGTTTGCAACATTAGGTGTTGCGCTGGCTTCTGTCACTATGCAACGAAGAGACATGATGATATCTATGACGAAGATAATGTTGGTGATAACATTTTGGAGGGGTGGTTATCATGGTCTGTATCTGCAAGGTTCTTCCTTGTGATTTGACGAGAGAGGAAAACGCCATTAAAAATCTTGTCAGGGAAGTCGGTACCCAGCCGAATTTGACACGCGTGCTACCACAATGTCTTGATAGTTCGGAGGTATTTCTTTAAATATAATATCGAGTAAGCTTTTGTTGTCTCCTGTATTTACGTAAGAGGAGGTTCAGCTAGCGGTTAAAACTGTAAGTCACATGTATAGACGTATCAGTAAATGAAATGGTCATTAGCATGTAGAGGTCTTTTATAGCAAACTCAGTTACTTTTTGTAACATACGTTATACTCTTTTTAAAATATTATTACAATTGTTTTTTGAAGTTGGCGAACGAATCTGTGATTGGATCGCATTTGGAAGGACACTGGCAATCTTAACTGGGAGTATTCATTGCTTTCCTCAGTTCATCCAAGCAAATTCCAAGGCGGTTCCTTATCACGATTGCTACATCCACTATTTTTCTATCGTCTTTCATAATCATTTATCACCGCCAAAGTACTAGGCCATAACAAAGAACATAAAAGGCCACAGAAACCTTTAAAAGGAGACTTAGTAACTTACCGCAGATTCTGATTTAGGGGGTTCGGAGGAGACGCCTGCTGTTTTGGACATGTACAAATGATACATCATTGCTTGCAGTTAATCTCTCATTACTTTTCTTATTATTGTTAGGGCACTGTTATTATTGCATTCGTTTGACGTATTGGTAATTACGGAGAACTTGTCTGAGGACAAGTCCGACTGTGAATTACTTAAATAATAAGTGCCCATGGTTGTTTTGTTTATAGATTCTGTTCAGCTTGACGAAGAACGTGAGGCCAAGAAGTAGAACGCGTCTTAATGATAAACGCTTGGAAGGATGTATGTACATTGCAACAACAGAAATTGAACTTCGCATTGAAAGATTGCGTAAAAAAAACGTGGCTAAATGCTCTGCTAATAACGTCTGAGAAAATGAGTAATATGCGGACCAGTTTGCAATAGAATGCCAAATTTCGTAGCATTTCAAACGAATTTTCATGTGGCCTTTGGTCTAGGGAAGTTTGAGAGAAAACCTATTTTAGGTGCTGGCCAGATGCGTATTATCACAGCTCGCACTAAAGAGTCATTTGAGTAGAACCAACTTAAATAGTCGAATACGCACATTTTACAAAAATATATTTCAGTATTTCGCAATGATACACGTGAAAGGATTTGGGAACCATTGGGTTTGAATGAAATTGCAAGATTCTGACCCTGTGAGAAATCTTAAAAAACCAAGGGAATTTTACTCATCTCCATCTGCTGTCGAGGTCGTCTCATGGCGTGGTGCTTAAACACCAACGATAGTTTAACCTTACGTGGTGAAATTTACATTCAATAGCATGAGATTGTACCACAAAACATGTTTCTTTGCACTGTTTGTTTATTAATCTGCTGCTACGTCTTTTAATTTACATTAACGACACACGAGAATTCTGAAATTGTGGAGATAACGAACAGTGAATCCATTGACGTATAAGTGTGACGTAAGAAGGTCATGACGTCTGTGATGGCAAAATAGTGCTCTTCAATGTAGGCTTTTATTTCTAGCACAAGTGCCAAACAAACAACAACTTGCAGAGAGCTGCCAGTCACGAACTGAAGAATACTTTAGCAGCGGGCACAAGTCTGTAATGATGGTCCATTTTGCATCGTAATTAATGTATCATCACATAGTGGAAACGTCAGTCACGGTGACTGCGTGGGTAAAGTTGCGTACGGTCTTGGACTTATTGAAAAGTAGGATGACGTGTTCGAATCCTGATCAGTGCAGTCTACATGTTCGCGTTTTTCTGCGTCGTGTTGTGTGATGCTCTGTGTAAATGAGGAGTTAACCCGCGGGATTCATGTGGCGGCGCGCGTATATTTACTGTAATATTGTATCGCTCTGTGCGATATAAAATACGATTTCTTAATTATATCGGTATTTGTCGATACGTGTCGCTATGTGCAGGTGTTCAGTTTAATAAATAAAATTAAACATGATACTGAAAGTCTGATCAAGCTAAACAAATGAGTCAAATATCCGAGTAATGAATAATTTTGTTAAAGTAATAAATTGAATAACACAAGAACCTATTTGCAATAGCAAGTTAGTACCATTTTTAATAAATTGTCATGAAGTTTCAGTAAGTTGCCTTTGTTTGTAACCTTGGGGCCCGCGAGTCGATAAGCAAGTGTGAATGTCGGAAAAAAATTGGAAAGGGTTGAGAACCGCTGGTGCAGAGAGAGGTTTTGCGATGCGAGGAGTCCCACCAAATATATAAAGGGATTTGTTGTTTCAGAAATTATTCTGAACCGTAGCAGGGTTAAGGGTCAAATACGTTATCGCTGAATGGAATGCTTCATTCCTTGAACGGCGCTTTCGATGGCCGCGTTTGTACAAATCCGCTGGTTGATTTCATTGTCATTGGGTGCATAGTATAAACTGCCCCGCTGGCTCACTGAGTTGCGTTCTGTTTTACAGACCTTCCTCACCATTTTGACTCCGGGGGCGTCAAGATAAGGCCTCTCTCTCATGGTATAACACCCGGAAAACATACTGGCAAGTTTTTGTTTCACGTTTTACACGTTTTCAATATACGCGGCGATTAGCAGGAACGCAAATCCACGTGTAACGAGAGTCATCTGTGTGTATTCTGTATAAATTGATACACTTAGAATCTACGAGTCGAAACGTGATTGTTATGTGGATTCTATTTTTGTGAGATGGCACCAGAGGACGTGGTCAAAAGACCAGCGTTTTGAAGTTTCTTGCCGTTTCTCTCTTCAAGCTGAATGACCCTTTTAGAACGAGTTTACTCCTGGTGGGAACTGCGTGGTATTTTTCATGTTTTCATCGACTAATCTTTCGAAAATGCTGATTGTGATAAAATACGTGAAGTACTTTTCAGAACAGGGAACGTTTGGTTTTTTCGTTCGCCTAAAATGTTAAATAACTGCAGCAAATAATTGTAGCACGGTCAGGGCAAATGCGTATGGGGCTAGACCGTGTTATTAATAACTCTTTAATTTTCATGACAAGTTCTTTACTCAAAGAAGGTTTTACGAGACAGGTAAATGCAAGCTGAATTACTGAAGACTTTGTTGTCTTATCTGCCTTGTCGGCAACTTTTCATTATCGCGTGTCGTATTGGCTATTCATATCTGTCGAGGGCCGCAGAAAGAAATCAATTCTGTATAGAGAAAGGGAAACTATTTCTTTATCTAAGGCGTGTTAGTGGTATTCGTTTGAAAATAGATAGTTGATGTATTTCTCCCTACTACTGAGCCTATTGCAAAGGCGTTTGTTAGCTTTCAGACTTAATAAAGTTTTGGTTTGAGGCGATTGTTTATTTTATAAAACTTCTGGTTTAACACCACAGTACTTTGCTTATTATTTTGTTACTCGCATATTTAAAATTGTTTGTACAACAGTGCAATGTGGTTTTGTGCAATACTCGATTTTAAACTTACTGACCCACATTTACTACATTTTTTCATTGAAATATTTCTTTTGCAATTGTTCACCCATACGTTTACATAATTTATCAGCCATGATGACGTGTGCTCCAAAATATTTGCCATTTGACTCTCAGCGCGAGCATGTTACATTGCAAAACATTTACAATTGAATAAAAATTTTCTTGGATATTATCCATCGTCTAGTAAATATAAAACGTAAAACGACGTTTCGGAGATGGGACTCTATCTCAGTCTTCAGGTTCCTAGTGGGCCCAACTGTGTAGGAACCTGAAGACGGAGATAGAGTCCCATCTCCGAAACGTCGTTTTACGTTTTATATTTACTAGACGATGGATAATATCCAAGAAAATTTTTATTCAATTGACTCTTCACCATCGTCAAGAAGTTTTAGATTTGAAAAACATTTACAGGTTTGCTAATTGTAGGTCTGTCTTTTTAGATATCAGTATCAGCATTAGTCTGTGTAGCAGGTGGCAGGCAGGTTCCTAACTGTTCCTTGCCACGAAACCACAGTGTGTTCGCAGAACTATGACAGCTTCCACACTTTGATGCTTTTAGGGCATTTCAAGTCTGAGCATCCGCGACGAGACTGTCGTGTCGCTCTGTTCTTGTGTTGAACTCCAAAACCACTTAATGCATTTTTGGCACGGTCAACTTTAGGGTGGGGGAGCTAGCCGGACGCCCATGGTTCGAGCTCGACATTTCGCAAAAAAATTACCTTCTGTTTAGACGCAGTCCTTCCGTCCGTCCGTCTGTCCGTCCGCAGACATGCAACAATTCCAGAACGTCCGAACTGATTTTTTTAGTTGTTTTTAACCAAAGAAGTGCTGGCTGTATATTTTATTAATTTTGCTTTGATATGCGTCACATATTCTACTCTTGCAATCGTGTGTTTAGCACGAAGTTACCGTTTGTTCTTTGATACACACGGAGTTACGAGATTATATTGAAGTGTTACGAAGTAGTTCTCTACCTAATGATGGCGAATGCCGCAGCGGTTAATGATTGGTAGTAACGCCTTCATCTGTCTCATGTTGATTCTTTACACGTGCAGTATGTAGAGTTTCTTTTAAAGGAAATTTGCATTTAAATGATCATAATAGCTCCAGATCGGATCGGCAAAAAAACCCAGAAGTGTGTAAAGTGTATGGCGACGACGATTTAGAAGACGATAACGAAGGGTCAGAGAAAGGTGATTGAATGTATCATAGTGAGGGATTGAATTCTATGAGACCGCACTTACTTTACGTTGAATGACAAAGGAAGGCGATCGCTATACACGTGCTCGCGTGCCGCAAAGAAAAGGAAGGAGGCTCAGAAGCAAATGCCCATTACTGAAAAATAAACTTTCATTTACAAATATAGATCGTGTTAAATAATATTTTTGTTTGTGATATTTATTTCATGCCGTGGTATATTCTCTTCGTAATTTAATAATATAGCAAATTGATTTGATATTTACTCTCGTGGTTTTTTTTTTACAAAGTCTTCGGTATTATCCGATATTTTCGATTATCTAACCGTCATTATGTCTTGTTTAGGTCGGATAATTGTGAGTTTACTGTGTTTTTATTATAACTGTAGTTTATCATCCATTAATTGTCATTGTTATGTCAGACCAAAGGAGAGATGGCCTCTTTCTCCATTTGTTTTCTTGGCTCAAGGCATTATAATTAAACTGACGACGTCAACTTACTTGGCCATGTTGTCTCACACTTGGTAGATTTTTCTCTCAGTGCTGTTGAATGTGGTATTGTTTATCCTTTTATTGTTACAAACGAACTATTAATACTCCTTTCAAAAGATATTCAGCTGGCGACTACTTACTATTATAAGATTCCTTGTTTATTTATGAATGGGTTCTTTCGTATAAGGAATGAATCATCTGTTTATGCTGCATTTGATAACCTTGATGCTGCTGTAATGGAAACCATGTATTTATCAATTCCTTATCGACTTTGTTTGAAGAATCCTTGTAAATTCTTCATATTTCAAGTACCAGTGTTTTCATTTATTATACACGACCGACAGTGTTTGTCATTCATTTGAGAACACATTGAAAACTACATGATTTCAATTCCATTAACAGTTTAATCATCTTTCTTGATTATGTTACTTTATCGTATTGTCAAGGAAATGTTTATATCGTGTATTTTAATCTTATCTGTTCCTTTGACCTCGTTCACATGCCTTGCAATAATCAGTCAATTTATGCTTTCTGATTATGGATTATCTGCTTGCTACGCAAATTGGTTCCATATTTATTCAACAGATAAAAATGGCTGTCTTCTGGGTTATTGCGCCTTGCGCCGTGTAGTCTGGTTGTCGTTTACCGACGTCTCAAAGGTGCTTGCCTCCATCAACAAGGCGATCACCACCATAATGATGCCCCCAAGCAATGGGCAGCTTCTACCAACGAATGTATTATTTCGAAAAGGAACTTACGTGTAATGCATTGTAGCAATTTGTCCTTCAGCTTTACCCAGTTGTATGTGATGATCTACATATAGTCTTCACGTGGCGGTGCAGGGTGTAACCTACGATGTCACTTTTAGGCGCTTAAAGTGCACGGGGCAAATATATGCTTCAGTTTTATGGTAACAGATGGGAACAGTCATGTTTGAAATCTTATTAGCAGAATCAGACCCGTTGACTTGTCTGAAAGCCGCTCTGTTGTGTTTCAGTTACTGCAGGGCCCTCCACTTTGCACGGGTATCTACCCGTTGAGTCACCCAACCTTTTGCGTGTTTGCACAGGAGGAGATATATATTGTAATTGTTTAATTACGTCTTTAATTTCTTAACGTAATTTTTGCTCATTTTGTGTAATTACTTTTTTTATTTAATTAAGATATCTGGACTGGTTAGTTTTAAACAATTTTCTTTTAATTATCTGGCAGTGATTGTCTTTCGTCGGGTGACAGCTGTACACTTTGAAGTTAGAGGAGGCAGCTCCTAATACACTTTCCTGTGATATTCTTCCGCAAGTCTGCTCCACAGCTTTGATTTGAAATTATCGGCTTTCAAAAATTGTTAAAAATCAGGCTTTTTCAAACAGTCGTGTAACTGCAGTGGCTTGTCTACAGCCGAGGGAAAGTAGGAAGGCAGATATAATTTATAACTTATTTTGTTTTCAATTAAGATGCAATATATATAGGCTTTCAAACTGCCCAAGGGATTGTACAACTGAAGCATCTCTTCCTCATTGCTCGAATCCCCGTTGGTCAGTTTTTACTTAGCCTAGCCCTTCTTCCGACCCTATATATCAGCTTCCCAACAACTCCGTTGTTGCCCTACAGATGTAGACAGTATGTTTTGTCTGAAACGTCATGGTCTGCGTACAAGTTTACGAGGGGTTACGTTCCAGCAGACCAACTTCGACAACTGGAACGAATTTTAATTGCTTTCTTCAGACTTTAAGACTATAAAATGGGTAATTATACAAGAAAACAAAAACTTTTTTTACAAACGAATCTTGCTAGATTACATGAATAGCACACATATTTAGAAAAGTAAATGTAAGAATGAGATCTAGCATCAGTAATATCATGATCAAGACAACTGTATTAAATCCAAACATAATTAGTTTCGTTTGAAATATTCTGTACGTATTAAAATGTCCCCACGGCATGGCGCGTCCTCAAGTTACGGATGGAAGAACAACCTCCATTTATGGAGGTTAGCTTCGAATATATTGAATAAGCAGTCGCGGACAGCCGACGAGGGATGATCCTTCAGCTTGGGGGTTGGGCGTGAGGCTAACAACCTTTCACAGTAAAAAACAGCGTTGTTATGAAAAAGTTACCAAAGCCTCGTAACAGGACGGATTCTTTGACAAGACCATGATATTTCCACAGGACAGGGTCTGGCGGAGAGCTTTGGTCAGTTCGGTGATGAACCTCTGGTTTCCGTAAGCCATCGAGTTGGTTAGTTTGTATTAAAATCTAGTGCACTACATTAGTTTAGTAACATAAATATGGTTCGAAGAATTAATGTGTGAACTTAGTGTCTGTTTGAAAATGAAGTAATTGTGTAGATAATATTAATAAATAATAGAACAGAAAACGCAGCCGAAATGTACAGTGTGAGATTAGGAAGATGGCTGTCTTTTGGGGTGCAGCGCCGTGCTTACTCATCATCGCGCTGGTGATGGAGGCTGTAAGGACTTCTGTAACCTCGATAAACTTCTACCAGACAACACGGCTCTGCAACCCAGAAGACAACCATCGTCATTCATTCTCGCCTTCGTGCGACCTCAGATCCTACTTCGTGTAAGATTACTTCGGAGAACTTTACTTCCACTGGAGTAAGATCTAATTACGGTGACTACCAACCAGTCCTACCAGGCCTGGTTAGACTTCTTTACCCACGAGCGTTTGCTACCGGTTGCTTACCAGCTCAGGTCGGGAATACGGAGTTGTGTCTTCGTGAGTGATGTTGTCGCTGAGACTCTTGAAGCGTGTTGCGAATGTTTTGTAGTGATTGGAAAGGTTCGGGTGAGTAATTTGAAATGTAAACCTCAAATATGTGTATTTCTAATAAAATTGTAGAATGTTAGTTTGTTTTTATGGACAAAAGTTTGCAGTGAAGTTACGTATAGTGATTCATGATTTAGCTGCACACCTGTCATAGTGTCATATGAGATGGGAGATTATCATGATCGATGTGAAGGTGTTAATTAGAAGGAAATAGTAGTGGCCTATTTTATGGTGGCATTGTTCTAATAAAATTGACGAAAATCACTCATAATTTCAGGTAGGCGGTAATACGGCTGCGCTACAAACCGGTTATCTTCAGAACATAAATTTTGTGTGTTTCCGTTATCACTGTGTTGTTCCTCCGTTTGCTTCTTTGTTAGTGTCCTGAAACTGCATTTGAAAGGAACGATTATGATGAAAATTAATTTTGAATATTGTGCCCATCTGGGAATAATTTTGACGTCATATTTATGTAATTCCTCCTATCAGCTGGTCTGAATGGAATGTGAATAATTTTTAACTAAATTCATAATCGTCATAAATCAAAGCAGGGTTGAAAGTGTGATCGAATATAAAGTTTAAGAAGAAAATGCTTCGCGTATAGTATATAAGTTTATTCGGTCAAGAACCTTATACCAGGGTGGTTACACAAAATATATTGTTATTTTGCGTTTTTATTGCATGTTTACTCATTGCAATTAGAACTCAGAACTTAACTGTCGTGAAAGATTAAAAATGCATATAAATTTTGTATGACAGTTTTAATACCAACGTGTGATCTGTAAGATCTTTAATATTAAATATGTCAGTATCGTGGTACTCTGTCCATGATTGCTAGAAATGCAATATTTGGCGCTGTGATGAGTTATGATTTCTGACAATTTTAATAAATGCAATTTTAAAACCAGAATGGCAACAACATGAAGTATGGAAGTAAACGTTCAGAGGATATTTATTTAGTTATTGTCTTATGAAAATTTTTCGTTAACCATTGCAGACAGACTTGTGAAATTATGCTCTGTAACATAGTGAATAAATTAAGAAAATCTGTTTCTATTTACCTGTAGAATTAGCAACTATGTTTCACAAGATGGTTAGGTCCGCTGTTGTACATGTTTCTATGATTTTTGTCATGGAAAAACTTAAAGTTTATTAACGATTGGGAAGGAATCAGCAGTGTTCGACATAGGACTTGGAAAATTGATTTTCTCTAAATATTAAACGTATTAATTATGATTTCATCATAAGTGATAAACTACATTGTTAGACGTAGATCAAGTTTCCACACATACGCAATTTTCGAATACTACTACTGATTTTTTTAATTTCATGCAAAATTAAGATCGATCACTTTTTTCAACATTATTAAGCGATATAAAATTTCCACCGACCATAAGTTTTTTTATACATTTTGAGAGCCATGTCTCGCCGTTACGTAATTTATCACATAGGCTGTCTCCTGACAATTACATAACCGTGAAATGGCTTCACGTTTTATTAGTTCTTCACAGTTGTTCCCTCACTTCCAGTAGTGACGAAACAAAATAAATAATGAAGGCCATGTTGAAGAAAAGCAGACTGGTAGTACCAGTTTTTCGTTGGTGTAAGCCTGCTCACAAAATGTTAAGGCGGGTGAAACAATATCATTAAGAACGGGTGGACCTGATCAAAATCAGTTTGAAAGTACTGGTATTATAATGCATCTTCTTATTGAGTTAGGAGTGGTGGAAATAACTAACTAACTAGATGGCTTACTTAACGGAACTCACCAAAGCCCTTCACCGGTCCCTGTCGTGGAGAGAGAGGAAAAAAATAGAAAAAATAACTCCTTCAACTCCTATCTCCCACAGATCCCACCTCATATTATCCTCCCATCTACGTCTAGGTCTCCCCAGCGGTCTCTTCCCCTCAGGCTTCCAAACCAATACCCGGTGCACACCTCTTGTCCCATCCATGCGCGCTACATGCCCAGCCCACCTCATTCTTCTCGACTTAATCACCCTGACAATACTGGGGGAGGAGTACAAAGAGTGGTAGAAACTCGTTGCAAAAAAAAAAAAAAAACGAATTGGGCATTACGTTATTGCTTTTATACGCGCAAAATTGAGTCAAAATAATTATTTTTATAAAATCGAGGCGGGAGTTCCGTTTTGTAATTTACTTTGTATAAATTCGAGGACGTATGTCGTGTGTTCTCTTAAGGTCAGGGACTAGGGGAATAAAATAATCCAGTTCTGAACAGTTACGTTAGCAGTTTGCGAAATTTTGTCCATTTGAATACAAGGACGAGTGAAAGAAAATAATTTCAACAGAATCAAGTTGTATGTTTGCGTAAGAGTAAGGAGGTGTGGAACAAAATCAGATTTGGAGTAGAGATTTTGTGAGGTTTCATGATGACGTGACTTCAAAAGCGTGTGAAACTAAAAGTACGTGAGTAGTTCCTGTTATTGTAGAGGCCCATTTGAGACACGAAAATACACCGCGATATAAATTGGACTGACTGGTCGAAGCCCATCCGCGTTGTGTACAGGGCATGCATCCAG
Source organism: Zootermopsis nevadensis (assembly GCF_977971745.1). Taxonomy (NCBI): domain Eukaryota; kingdom Metazoa; phylum Arthropoda; class Insecta; order Blattodea; family Termopsidae; genus Zootermopsis; species Zootermopsis nevadensis. The sequence goes on along the minus strand of NW_028259151.1, from coordinate 15,756 downwards.
TTTGTGGGTGATGCAGCTAAGGGGCCTTGCCAATTGTTACGCAAGATTCGGCGTCTAAAATAGTCTTGTAAACGCAACATCTTGACCCAAATAGTGTTGGCATCCTCATGTACGTTGTTAGAAATATCGTCCTTGAAGGGAATTTCTTAGTTTTGTTTTTCCCTCTTGATGTAATGCCACTTTCGTTTGGCAGGAGCAAATTTATTTGTTTTTATATTCCACTTCGTACCCAACATACCAAGAGCCTGTTTAAAATTACATTTGCATATGTGTTGCTCACTTTATTCATGAATAATGCCGGCCGGAGCGTGAAAGTGAGTAGTGTCTTGAAGTGACAATGTTGGTTACCTGTTTCTGAAGCCAAATTCTGAGAACATACACACCCTTGTCTGTGCGTTACTATATAGTAACTGCGTTAGCTTTACCATTACTTACACGAATTATAGGCTTCTTACACGATTATAATAATTTACTTATTTACTCCGTACCCATATCGGTAGAGGTTTTAATCCGATTTCAGATCTAATTATTCGTGTGTAAAATACGTACTTAAAACGGCAAGTTATGGGAGACGATAAACTGGCAATAACTAGGTCTGTGAAGTGAGTTTCATCCATGGATAATTCTTTTATTTGTTACACAATTGAATCGGCATACGGACATGTAACAAACACTTTGTAAGACAACAAGATACCACTATAAAGTTAAGTTGTGTTCATTGGGAAAATCTCCGTATAACGCGGGGTTTGGTCCCACCACTCGCAGACCAGTCCAGTAGTAGATAAATGTGGTTATATGTATAATTTTTCCTATCTCTGATAAATCAAACACCCCGCATCATTTTGCAGCGATATACACCTCCGGTGAGTGGCCCAAGGACTTTCTGGAAGTAACAATGATTCCATTACAGAAGAAAAAGAATTCCAAGAAGTGCGGCGATTACAGGACCATCAGCCTAATCTCACATGCAGCGAAGATAATGACTAAAATACTGACTAAAAGACTAGAAAAGAAGATAGAGGAAGTGATGGGAGACGACCAATTTGGATTCAGGAGAGGAAGAGGAACCAGAGATGCCATCGGAGTTATGAGAATAATTTCGGAGAGAGTTCTCGATGTCAAGGAAGAAGTATGTGCCTGCTTCATCGACTGGAAGAAGGCTTTCGATCGAGTAAAATGGAAGAAATTAATGAGGATCCTACAGAGAATTGGAATTGATTGGAGAGATAGAAGACTAATCAAAAACCTGTACATGCAGCAAAAAGTCAAAGTGAGACTGGACTCAGGAGACACCAACAGCGTTGAGATAGGTAGAGGTGTAAGACAGGGATGCTGCTTATCATCAATTCTTTTTAACCTGTACGGGGAATGGCTTGCCAAGGAAGCTCTGGAGGGAACAGGAGACTTCAAAATTGGAGGAAGAGTGATAAAGACTGTAAAGTATGCAGACGACTTAGTAGCATTGGCGAAGGAAGAGGAGGAATTACAGAACATGATGGACAAGTTAGTGGAAACAGGTAGAGAGTATGGAATGGAAATCAACATTGAAAAATCAAAGGTAATGAGGATAGCACCGAGAGCAGAACCATTGAACGTTGTAATTGGAAACCAACAGATGGAGAATGTGGAGCATTTCAAGTACTTGGGAAGCATAGTCACGACGGACGCCCTATGCACCAAGGAAGTAAAAGCAAGGATAGCCATGGCCAAGGCAGCTTTCGTCAAGAAGAGGATACTTCTCACTAGGAAGTTGGGCTTGGAGATGAAGAAGAAACTAGTGAAGTGTTACGTATGGAGTGTCGCGCTGTATGGAGCAGAGACTTGGACACTCAGGAAGAAGGAACAGAAATACCTGGAGAGTTTCGAAATGTGGTGTTGGAGAAGAATAGAGAAGATCAGGTGGACGGATCGAGTGACCAACGAAGAAGTATTGAGGAGAGTCAACGAGCAAAGAAGCATTCTGCAGGCGATTACACGAAGGAAAGCTAACTGGCTGGGACATATTATGAGAAGGAATGGATTACTGAGTGATATCACCGAAGGCCAGGTTGAAGGAAAGAGAGGACTAGGAAGAAGATTGATACAGCTAACCGACGACCTTAAACAAGGAAAGAAGATGACGTTCCAGGAATTAAAACGAGAAGCCGAGAATAGGGACAACTGGAGAGCTCTTTTTGGGCAGAGCAATGGACCTGTCGTAAGACAGAACACTTAATAATAATAACACCACAAGACATACGGCTGAGTTAAAGTAATACTTCACAACCACATATCGTATATACACATATAATACATGTCATATCTAGCAGTTTTGCAACCTGTAATAAAAAAAATTTCTAGTTAGAGATTACACACACACCTGGACTCACTAACTTGTGTTTGCAGTTTCTTAACTGTTTAACTAATTTCAAGAAAACAAAACATTTTAAATGTTATCATCATTTGAGACGAAATCGGGACAATGAATAAATTATTGTCCCAGTGCAGTGATTTCAGATGTGTAATCGTACCTGATGATGGCCACATTGGGCTGAAACATGTAGTTAAAAAAAATTAACTGTGTGTGGAAAATGGCTGACAAGAATCAAGAAGAATGGGTATAAAATACCATTGCTTGATGCAAGAAACCAAGAGAAAATGACCGTAATTGGCGTCGATATTCATTAATAAGTAAAATTGTCCTTCTGCTTAATTTAGCAACATACCCTGAATACATTTCTGTGCTTAATTAAGCACTGTTCGCTTGATAGGAGGCTGGCTTGGCGTCAAAACTGGTCTGTACGCGGTGACGAAGAGAAAAATCCTTGCCTTTGCTAGGTGTCGAAGCCCGGTCGTTCAACGCAAGCCCAGTCGCTGTTGTAGTTTATTATGATTTAGTGTTCTGTCTGACGACAGGTCCATTGTTCTGCCCAAAAAGAGTTCGCCGGTTTTCCCTATTCTCAGCTTCTCGTTTTAACTCCGTTGTAGTTTAGGAATCTATAAAATGTGCAGTCCTCAAACTCTTCTCGGACCGTCATTCATGGTACATATGCACGTGAGCCTGTAACTTATTTTTTTATTGATGCAGAAGGATGGCGACTTCCCCTTTCGAGTATACAAGAAAGTGTGGAACGTTCTGTGATGTAATTTGAAATTGTTCGGGGCTTCTGTTTTGATTGCAGTTCGGACTAGATAAATGAAATGCCGTTTCACATAGGACCATCTTCACTTTTACCAGTTTTCAGCTTTAAAAAACAACGTACTTCGTTTCGAATTATATCTCCCTCTAACAAGTTCGTAATATCTTATTTTGTTTTAATTACAAATACAGTCGAAATAAGGCTGTAGTACGATATTTTCCGTCGTATTTCTTCGCGGGGAAGCAGTTGCTTAGCAGTCATAAACGGTTTCTTTTACAAAATTTTCCTTGCAAATGTGATATACAGAATGTTACATTTAAGACGCAGCCCTAACTGCAACTTTTAGCTTTGGCGACGTCAGTGTAGAACGAACAACGAGTTGCTTTTTTGGTGTTTATTCAACGTTGCGGGCCGCGTCACTTCTTTGTCATTTACCGTCCGACGCTTAACATGTATCCTGTCACAAACACTTTTGTGTCGAAATTTTGTTACCAGTCGTCGTATTCTTGTCTTGTTAAATACTTCCTGATTAGCACACAAATTGCTTAATGGTTCATGAGGTGCAGCATACGATTTTGTTGCAAAGTAGTGTTCGAGAATGAACAAACATTCTGCTCGTGAATACACCATGATCGCCCATGCACAGCAGCGGCCTAGCAACAAGGGTGATTCCCGAGACTAGGGTCCTCTAAATCAGTGGTTTCTACCTGGGGTACGCGTACCCCCGGGGGTACGCGAAGACATCTTAGGGGGTACGTGAAATTTAAAAATATATATATATATTATTTTATGATAAACACAGAATAATTAGGGCCAGATTTAGGGTTAGCCACAGGAGAACCGGACGTAAGGACATTCGATTTGGAAGCGCCATTTCTCTCTCTCTCTCCTTTATGCGATTCTTATCTGGGCGGCAGAAACAATCTCAATCATCTCATTAACAGGTCTGAACCACATTAATTAATAATTGATAAAATATTTAAACATATAATTTTACTTTGCTAAAACACCTTTGTTCCTTTATTAATTTTTATGTGATAGGCAATAATATATTTGTTATATAATAGCTTGATTCTCCTTTTTCTCATTTAAAACTTATTATTTAATACATTATTTTGGATGTAATTTATTTAATTTATTTTAAATGTAGATTATATAGTATGTATAACTTGAATTATACACCAACAACTTTGGGGGTACAAAGTTGAAGAGAAATTATATCTGGGAGGGGGTACGCGAACAAAAAAGGTTGAATACCACTGCTCTAAATCTATTGTACGGTTTGTGGGTATGTGTTTGCATTACTGACGTAGAACCTGATAATTTTTTATCAACTCAGGGAGGTGGGTGTCATCTGTTCTTGGAATTCCTTGCAAGCATTCCTGATTAGGACTTCTCATTATGATGCAGCTGTTCATGTTCTCAGGTTTTATTCTCAGAAACGTCGGTTATTCACTCCATACTGACATGGCTGATTGCTTGAAGACTTCTTTTCATTTACCTCATGAAAACATTAATTCCATTTTACTTTCGTGTTTTTTCTTTTTGAGGTGGAGATCGAAGCTCGGACTAACAAAGTCCACTGATCGAGTACCTTGACTTTCGACTCACACACTGTACACGTGCTGAAATTGAAAAGCTAGAACATGATTACGGCTGTTCTGATTTTAATGGGAATTGGTCTATTGGTTGATGCAGTAAGGAACAGGTTTGCCCACGTATGCAAGCAAAAGAATGTTATGACACCGACTTTGCAGATGAAAAAGAAAATGAATTTGTCTGTGAAGCATATTTTTAGGAGGGAAATATCACACTTTGTTATTGGTGTTAAGGTAATCCACTAGCATAACTAAAACTGCGTAATGGATGTGGTTTCTAAACAAAGAAAGTTCTATCAAAACAAAGAGGTATTATTTTAGTCGAAAATCTAGACTTTTTAGCCTTAATGACAGTTCATTTCTTCTTTATAATCTGAAATGTTGTGCTAGCATATTTTCACACACACACGTGTGCGCGCGTACCTTCCTGTAAACCTCGACCAAGTAACATGTGTTAAAGGCTCTTATTGTAGAAAGTCCTTATGAATTTAGTATGTGTAAATATACCTAACCCTAATACTGAACTATTTCGGAGAATGTTTCATTGGCTAATGGGTCTTTCGAGAAAGTAATCAGAATTCGCCATTGCTGCAAGTTTATTTGAAGTAATCAAGTTAGAGGCAGCTTGCTTTCATTTTGAAGTTTCGGTTACAACTGTAGGGCATTTATATGTATATTCTGTAAGTGGCTCAGTAAAATCCACCATTTTAGAACGTAGCAAAGAACGAAAATTGCATTTTGTCTTAAGGTTCTTATAGAAGAATTTGAAGTTAACTATCTATTTGATATTATAGGCCACAATTGATTATACTTTCATTAAAGGGCTTTATGGCGTATGGTCTGTTTATTTTATCTTTCATTAGGTGAATTTAATTGCAGTTTGACACGTTTTTTTTATTTTTTGGAAGTCTGAGCTTGCAAACTTACGGTTTCTGACATTTAAGTTGCTTTTTTCCCATAGAATTTTTACCTGTGGGTGTGCTCTTGAACCTGACGGAATCCATTGGTTTCCATACAAAAAGGTACTATTAAACCATATTGGAGGAAGGCGGGGGGCTTAACCCAGCTGTGTCGGGCCCTGAGCCTCCTAGAAATTATCGCAGATCCCCGTAATTTCTTTGTTTTAGAGACAGGAATCGATTCTCGTTGTAGGGGAGAGTATCGACGGTATAGCCGAGGGCCCATCACTGTACCTTTATTATTTTTTTTAAAGTAATTGTATACTGTCCAATGGGCTATAAGTCTTGAAAAATATGATGTATGGCGTCTATTGTTTACTGCTTGGGGTCTGGACGGAAGTTGACCGGTGAGGCTGCTCTGGTGTCCGCCAAAGACGGTTACTGGGATATGGCAGTCTTCTGGCAAGGGAAGTCAACCATTCTGTCTTATTTCCTGCCCCGGGCGGATAGTGTTACGACACAGTCCTGGGCCAGGGTGGCTGATAGCCGCTCCAAAAGTCGGGCGCGACATCAAGAAACTGCCCCTGGCCAACCTTGCGGCGGTGGCAGAAAGCTGCGTTATAGAGCGAAAATTATACTAAAATGAATGATGATTAAGAATTTTAATAGAAAGATTGTGATTACGTTAAGACATGATTACGACGCTACTTCATGCAGGAAGGCAATGAAGGCGGTGCTATATATGCACTAGGTACCTGCTCTGATTTTGTTCAGTTGCAGCCAATCAAGAGAACACGGCAAGGTACGCTCGATGAATTCCTCCAACATCATTAACTGTTAAGAACTACATACATACGAGTATATTAAATTGAAATTGTTTTTAGCGTAAATATTTTTCTTTGATCTGTACCATTTGTTCCAGAATTCATTTACAGTATGTTGCTCAATGAATGAACTCAATGAACTGGAGTCTGTCTTTTGATTTAAACATTTTTATCTCTTTACGTGGAACTTCGCTTAATTGAGTCAAAGTATTCTAGTTTCGATGTGTCCTAATTAACCGGAATCCACTGTATACTTTTTATAAATGCAAATTTCACATTCCGACACTCGAAATTCAGCATAACGAACTAACAAATGTTATTTGTCGAAGTTTAGAGGATACTTTATTAGAATACCTCGGTGTGGCTTAAAATGGAAGCTTTTTATTTTTGTTTTAACTTGGGCTATGACAAGTTTCGGAGGCTTTTCGGGGATGCAGCTGTGTATTATCACAAACAATTCGTTTGACTGTATTTTATCGTACTCAGAATAAAATAATTTAAACTGTAATTTGAATCCTTCGTCTTGTATTCATGCCTTTGTTATGTAAGCCTCAAAATTAAAGAGTAGAAGTTCACCAGTATTTGAAATCAACTGATTAAATGCCTCTTCTGCACATGTTTAATGAACATTTTCTGTAATAACTTTTTTAAAATTCACGCTAGAAGTACACGTTAATATTAATGTTGTCTAATATTACATGTTCGTTTATAATTAGGAGCTTGACGTCGAATGAAGACTCTCTTCAGTGTAATAGAAAGTTTGTTTCAAGTGGTCTGCCATTAGTCTGGCCTGTTTGATCGTGAAGGCCCATCGTTTGGACTTCCTCAAGATCAAAGAGGCAAGCAAGCCCTCTCACCACGTCAAGGCTGCAGCCCATGGAGAGGGATTCCCACCTCATCTGTCTGCTACCTGACCGACGTACTCTTCATTTGAGCCTAATTCAGTATCAAGTGCGAATATTTGCTTCTAGAACAGGCTAATGCCACAATTTGGAACGGAATTACATTCGTAAGGGAGTGTGTGTCAAGTGATGGCAGATCGCTTACAGATAGTCGATACGCGATGTTTCTTAGCCAAATTTAGGATCTATGGATTCTCTGAATAAAAGGTAATAAATTATGGGAGTGGGATCAGAGAGCACTGTTGCACATGCTTTATACAATATCGAGTCGAACCTCATAAAAAACACCTTGCCGGAGGTTATCCAATACCGTATATAAGTGAAATGCTCGTTGATTCTAAAGTCTTGAAATAGAAAAAATCGTTATTATTTTTATTTTTTGAGGACGTTGCGGCCATTAGTCTCTGAGATTTTTTGTAAATTCAGTAGCAATTTGGCATTTGTGATCCGATTCCGTGGTTTATAAAATTCTCAGTTTATTTTTTCCTACGATTTGTCGTCTCTGGGTGTGCGTCTTGAACTTTGAGACTCCTTGTTCTTCTAAGCAACGTATGTTTCATTAATAAAAGTGGTGAGGTAGGGGCTTTTACTCTCTGCCCCCATCCTCGGTTACGCAACAGTGTTAGTCGAACTTGCTAATTCGTAGGGACGCTGTGAATTCGACGAAACATGTGAGCTGTTCTACGTAATATCATTTCATAACTGTGAAGAAAAGACCCCATGTGGGGCAACGCTAACTGCGGACTGCTGTAGCATTCCTGTTAGTCATCAAAAGCAATTCAGATTCAAGCCGCACGTTTTACCAGTAAAGTGACCTGTATCCTGTACAGTACAATATAATATGTGGAGCACATGTACTAGTGTTAATAAGAAACCGTAATTCACATTAAAATAGCGGCCATTCATCATAAAGATTTGCCAATATTGGGTTCTCTGCGTGATCTGTTGGTACATGCCTAAGAAAGCGAACTCCATGGAGAAGGTGCCCGAACTACTGTCGCTCCAGATTCAAAGCATGTTTAATTTGTGCGTAAAATGAAATTCAAAGTCCCCCTTTCTTAAAATAGCAAGGTGTATACCATTTGTCTGTTGTGTGTGGCTGCACACAATTTCGAAACTACTCCATTGAACTTTAACCAAGAGTTTCTTTTTTATGCAGGAAATGTATAACAATTATAAAGTCATTGCGTTCTATTCAGAATTTCGGTGATCATAACATATTTTTATAATGAAAATGCGGCACGGGAACCATGTTTAGAAATATTATAATAATTGAAAAACTCTTAGTCCTTGGGTTGTGTAGAGTGTCTTTTTTTCTCATAAAACCAGTTAGCTAGTGGTTATTCTCGAAAGGTTTTAGATGTTTCTTAATTTGTTACACAAATTATGTTGGTGCATATTGTCGATTGTATGAGATGTCGTTCTCACATGATGGATTGTCGTTACACCGTTTTGTTATCGTTTCATTATGCATTTTCAGTTTAGTGGCAGCGGTTGGCATCGAATCAGAGACACTTTGCAATAAAATTAGCACATTTTCGCTTTTCAGTAGACCTCATTGGAACGGTCTGCAGATATTAATTAAGTGGCAGCAACGGAAATGTGAAGATGATCATGAATGGTGTTCACGGAAAGTTCTGTTTTACAGAGTATGTGATATTCTGAACTGTCCATGAAAGTTTGCGTGGCCAGCCGGATGTGCTGCCCGGATACTTCTTGAATAAACGCGAGACGTGATACTGCCGTGCTAACCTGGTCTGACGGGGTCACACAAATGAAACCGTAACATTCACGCTTTATTATATGCAGGCTATTAGGGAAACATTTTATATCCGATGTCCTTGACATACCTCATGTGAGCAGGAATATGGGAATGTGCCCACGTCGTCACATTCACAATGTCTATTACAGTTTGTTCCGGCTGCAATTAAGCATCGCTGCTGAATGTGCGGTTATAACTGTGTTAACAGCTTTAAATCAGTGAAGACGAATGCAGGGCGTGCAGTATCTTATCAGACAACAAGGAACCCGGTCGACATTTTGCTCCGGTTTTTTTAATATGGCCAAAATATTGGGTGTCGTCACTCCACTGTTTATGTGTTTTCAACGATTTTATTTTCCACTTTGTTCAAAGTTACATTTTAATTCCGATGAGATGAAGCTACTTAATGTGTCTGCGATACTTTACTCGATAGCGTGTCTGCTTACGCTGCGGGCTTGTGGAGTTTAATTCCCAGTGAGGTTAGTTTTTAATCATGTTTCAGGACCTTGCAAGTCATTGTTGCACTGACGTGATCAGACTATTACATTTCCAATCTTATCTCAGGACTTAACATTTTAAAGCGTAGTTATGTATACTACCTGATTTACTATTAGGCAACTGTGTGTTTTTCCTGCAGGTTTCATATAATTCTCAGGAAAAAAAAAACAGCACTGGCCAGTTGAACTTTGTGCATGCTGGTGTACAGTTTTGGTAAGGATTGGTTAGATTTTGAAGCCTGAATAAGGTTGTTTAGATTGTTTGCATCATTTCGACACAGCTGATGACAGAGAGATCAGTAATAAATAAATATCAACGAACGCGTGTTTCCATATTGCGACCAAATAATTCTGATTCGAAGAATGTAGAAATCTGATAAATAGCGCCCCTGTTTGTCATATGAAAATGAAGACTATAAATTTTACTACGGAAATAGAGCAACCCCGAGATCCTGCCTGTTCTTTGCTTGCTCCTTTTTTCAGAGAAATTCATTTTTCTAACTCCCATTTTGTCATTAGTCTCATTAAAGCACGCGGATAGAGTTAAAAGATAAAGAATTTTCCGAACGTCGCAGCCGAGTGCTTCCTGTACGAGAGGTTTCGGGTTTAAATATCGGATGTCTTGATTGAAGTTCCTTGCGTTTTTTATAGCCCGCCCCTTCCGCCCAGGAAAATGTGATAGGGTCGTAAGTTAGACCATAGCCGTTTCTTCCACACTCTTTCCAAGTCATATTTTAGCAATCCTGTCACTCCACGTTGTTTAGTCTGAGCTTTTGACAGCGTTGTTAACAATCTTAAGCCAGAACAAAATAGGGCCTACGCACGTTTACGCCATTCGCGTTGCTGTTTCCTAAAATTCAGTAAAATAAACTTAAAAGTACTCGTAGGCTTATTTAAAAGAGGGTTTGTCGTACAGCAAATTTTATGCAAATGAACTGTTGAACTCATCTTCTTATTCTTCTAGTTTTATGGATTGGGCCTTGAGTCATCTTGCAAGTGAGAATTCATTCTTAAATCACGGGTACTTTTGGACATTTCGTAGGACTTCCTGGACGGTGGGTGAGCACATCGCGAGGCCTCTGCCTACGCAGGACAGCTCAGCAGAGAAGAACGCGGTCATTCGTGTCGTGTGTGGGATACGAATCCACGATTCCAGTGCTGATGCATCGGAAACCCAAGCCTCGTACGCGTTGCCAGTGTGATAGGTCTCATTAGCTTCTTTGTCTGTGCACTGAAATAGATTTTATTTGATATTTATTTGAAGAAATAGAAATATCGTTTATGCAACACTCATAATTCAATAGGCCGCTGGCCAAAATCAAATTCGATTCATAACTTTTGATGCCAACATTACGTACTGTATGTAAGCTAATTCTGTCAGTCCATAGTTTGTGGGATTAAATATTCGCGGACGGACATTCTCACAGTAGGCACGTACTGCCGTTATACGTCTTTCCAGTAAATACGTCTATTTGAGATTTCACGCATTCAGGGCGGTTGAAATGTGGATTGCTGGATTGTTACACCGTCTATTAGGTTATTACAAATGTCCCGGAGAGACGTTCGCCTCCATCTTCATGGTAGGCCGTGTTGTCTTGCAAAACTGTCGTTTCTGAATGATGTTGGTATCCATGTACAAGACTATGAAGCCTCCATTTTCTTACCTGAATATGGTGGCGGTACGTTCAGCCGAAACGTTGGTGACGTACTGTAAAAGACGATATGGTGACAGCGCAGGATGCCAGAATCAAATTTAGCCTGTTAGTGGGATTTTTGTTGTATTTCTCAGGCATTGTTATCCAGCTGCATATTGTCCTAAGAAGTATTAGGGCGGTGTGAGGAAAAACGTTAGACATTATACCAAATATTACAGCTGAATTAATTTAGACAGTAATAGATTTGCGACACAACAGTGTGGACTGTTTGAAAGACGAGGTGAAAATGTTGAACTGTTTCCGCGTTTGCGTCAAAGCAAACTGAGTTGCTTCATTGTTTGGAAGGCAACGAAGGTGATCTTAAAAACCTCGTATCCGGATTGAATGTTTTCTTTGTGACATCAGAACAGTTCTGAGGTAATGCTTTAAAATAGAGCCGAACCGCTCACTTAACAATCTCCAATCATTGTTGTTGACATTATAACTAAACGAGTGACGCTAATATGAGAGAAAGTTACTTTTTTAAAACACATGAAACCGAAACTGTGATGCCTTTGTACTTGTGATTACTGAATGAATCTAATAAAATTAAGTTATCTCAGTGAATGGAAATGAAGTGTGTACAAGTACTGCTATTAACTAGCATTGCTTCCTGAAACATATACGCATTCTTGTGTTGGTGAAAACTCGTCTATTCGACATTCTGTGGCGTGCTGGAACTGTAGCAATCACAGGATGTATATTTTTATAGTGTTAACAGTCACCGACTGCGTCTCACGTGGTTATTTTTACTAGTGTCGTCTTTATTAGTGTAGGAAATTGCTAGTAGATGGCGTAAGAGTGCGCTGGCGGATGGTACTGAGAGTATGTTGTTACAGCAGTGTATCCCAATACCTTAATCTTTATTAATATTGCTACTACTGATGCTGCCACAATTTTCATATGGCACCCCCGAATAAATATTGACACAAGGGCTTATGTATATTGAGCCTTTATTCTTCTCTTTTGTTTCCAACACAAGAAAAGATGGAAAGACCAATTCTTGGAAGAGATTTGAAGGATTACAGGCTTAATAATTCTAATTAACCCACTTAAAGAAGAAAAAACATTTTATCAGCAAACACTTAATATGTTAGAGAATGTGTTATAAATTGACCAACAAGGATAATCATATTTCTTGGTCTTTAAACAAAGTGTGCCGTAGCTACGTAGAAACATCGAATCCGAAGATGGGCGCATGCGCCCAAAGTATATACATAGCTCGATAAACATTGGGTGACTATGTACAAAAGTGACAGATGAACGAATATAAAGTGTCTGAAGAATACACACTTGGATGCTGCATCACAGAATTGCTGAAGTTAACGTCCATTTAGTATTTTTTAGGCATAATATCCCAAATATTTTTTTATTTGCTCAATCATCGATGGTTCATGGCTTCATTGTAACACAAAAAAACAAATAATTACAATATCCACTTTTGAACTACGATTTGAAAACTGCGCATAAACAACGGTGAAGTTTGTTCTGTTCTGGGTAGAGCTGGTTAAATGTAGAAACTGCGCATGGGTCATTTCCATGACTGGTCAGTTCAAGGCGAAGGCAAAATACCTGCAGACAATGTATCTAGAAATGTCAACGTGAAAGGCATATTATTCAAAATGTACGTGTATTTCCAAAGGCCAATGTCTCACGTTTTGTTAATATACATACATCTGACACCAACAGTGGTTAAAAAAGTATTCATACACCATGTTCTTTTGCTTATTCCTTTTTATTACATAGAGAAAATTCGTATTAGCGATGCACTTATAAAACATTTATTGTTGAAGAGTAAATATAACGTCAAAAATATCATAACTCAACATGTAATATAAATAAAATTAAAAAAAAACATTTTATTCAAGTCCAAAAATTATTCATACACGTATAAATTACAACAGTTTTTTTTAAATATTCTTGAGAATAAACAAATTTAGTACTTGGTATGAAGAACTTTAGTATCAGTTATTGCCTGAAGTCGTCTTGGCATCGAACTAACAACGCTAGTCGTTCTTGTTAGCTTATTTTATCCAATTCCTTCTTCTTATTTTCAATTAGCATTTGTCATCGCGAACATTTGCATTTCTTAATTCTTGATTCCAGAAGTGACCAGAGATTTTCTATCGGATTAATACCTGGAGATTGTGGAGGCGTTTCCAGAAACCCACGAGCGTAATATAAAAGCCGTTCTCTGGTTATACGGGCTGTGTGTTTAGGTTTAGGGTCATTATCTTGTTGAAACAAATACAAGTTTTGGATCTATAATTTGCGAACATTTCTTTAAATTACCCAGTAGTATGTTTACATATCCCTTAGCAATCATAGTCCCTTCATCGATTTCAAGTTCTCCCACATCAGAGTCAAATATGTCGAACTTGCGCTCTTCAGAGAATAAATCTCTTTTCCAGAAGTCGATAGGCTTGTTCACATAGGCGCGTGCGAACTCCGACCGATTCCTCCTGTTTCATTCATTGATAGAGAGTTTTTTATCTTCCCGCTCTTCATTTGTAACCACTTCGACAGAGGCGATTTAGAATGGTCTGAAAGCTGACGTGTTTACCAATTGCTGTAGCGAGGTCTTCTGCCAGTTTTCAAGCAATTGTTTTGGGGTTTCTAGACACTTGTTGAATAAGATACCGGGAATCTCTTGTAGACAGTAACACGTGTCGGCCCGATCACTTATTATTTTCGATCAAATTCGTTATCTTCAATTTTTTAATTACGTATTGGACAGTGGCAAATGATAAATTAAGGAGAGTTCCGATTTTACAATAACTTAAAGACTGTTTAAATAACGGAGCTATCTGATATTGCAAACAAGACAGAGTTTTTTAGTTTTGCGACCCATATTAATAGCCAGTATTTGGCGGTACCTACCGCTGTGAACAACTGTTCAGCATGACGATGAACGTCAAGCCATTTGCTAGGACATGTCTTTTTGATGGACACATGGAAGGATGCATGAAAGTTATAAAAGCATAATTTCAACCTGATGTTGAAAGCTTAATCATATATCTCACGAATTACTGATTTCGATAATGAAATAGTTCCTGAGTAATGTGCTAACCTGTTTGCAATAATAAGTTAGTAACATTTTTGATAAATTATCCTCTATTATAACAATGGCCAACGAGTCGGTAAGAAAATTGCTAATGTCACCCCTGATCTGAAAAGGATGCGAACCCTGATGCAAATCTCATCAGAACTCTGTGCATATGCACTAATTTATTTTGTACGATGAGCCGCTTTTGGGGAAATTAAAGTCAGACTTGAGTTTTACCAAACTTAGAGGTCATTTTGCCTGTTGTTTTGTATGGGTGCGAAACATGGTCTCTCTCTGAGGGAGGAACATAGATTGCAGGTATTTTGAAATAGGGTGTTGAGGAGGAAAGGAGATGATGGGGTATGGAGAAAACTGCACAATGATGAGCTTAAAAATCTGTACTGCTCCCCCAGTATTGGCAGGGTGATTAAGTCGAGAAGAATGAGGTGGGCGGGGCACATAGTACGCATGGATGGGACAAGAGGTGTGCACCGGGTATTGGTTGGGAAGCCTGAGGGAAAGAGACTGCTGGGGAGACCTAGACGTAGATGGGAGGATAATCTCAGGCGGGATCTATGGGAGATAGAAGTTGAAGGAGACTGGATTTTGTTGGCCCAGGACAGGGTACGGTGGAGGGCTTTGGTTAATTCGGTGTGAACCTATGGTTCCCGTAAACCATGTAGCTAGTTAGGATATTTTACCAATTACAACGAAATTCAGATTAACTCGGTAACTTATAGCGCAGGTTCTCCAGTACCAAATGTAATCGAAATCATTTCTTTCGGTTCGAAGGTATGACGGACAAACACAGTCTACCTTAAAACCTTGCATACCGTGCAGTGTATTTATATATAAAAATCATGCATGCATCAAAAACTGTTTACACATTAAATAACCCTTTGTGCCAAATTCGTTTCGACCTCAAGAGGTCATCATTAGTGGTAAAAACATTAATTCATTATTTAATGTGTAAACAGATTTTGTTTGTATGCATGATGTGTGCTTTCATTTTGTGATCGGACGCATTAGAACAGTGTACAAAACTAACTTTATTTATTTTTTTTTTTTCAGGTCTTGTTTCTGCGTTCCACTCACGACCACGTTTTGTCATTCGTGATGAAGTTCTTAATTTAGCGGAATTTTTTGTTATTAGTGTTCCTTTGTATTATACATGAAACAATTCATATAGGGACTATTTTTTAACGAATTAATTACCGAAATACGCCCTAAGAGAACGATAATGCCGGAAACATGAGTTCAGCTGGGCTGCCGAAACCGTCAGGGTTGAAACCACCCACTAAAATCAGCAGGCCGTGCACAGTAACACCAAAACCAAGTCTTCCATTGGCTGCTACTCCGTCCGCGAGAGCCAGTAAGTAGTACACAGTCTTTACTGTTGTCTTTTCAGCAGAGAC